>NC_139956.1:35197720-35482720 GCF_963454915.1 Gymnoscopelus microlampas | reverse complement strand
TTACCTTTATCTAATCTTTTAGTGAATACCACGCAAGTTAACAGAATAATAAGAAGCTCTGTGGTGCAATGGTTTAGATCATAGACTGTATAAAGGTTTAGATACAGGGCTTGCAACCAGAAGGTTCCCGGTTCAAATTCAACCAGGACATTTTCCCAACTTTTATCTGACTCTTGTGGTCTGTATCTAATCTTTCAGTGAACAGCCTGCAAGAGACCAGAGAAACTATGAGCAATGGTGGAGCAGTGGATAGGATACAGTCCTTTCACACAGAAGGTTCTGAGTTCAAAACCAACAAGGAATATTTTCCAACTTTTACGTGGCTGTTTCACCTTTATCTAACCTTTCAATGAACAAGATGCAAGTGAACAGAATTAGGATGAATTACAGTGGTGCAGGGATTGAGATACAGGGCTTATAACCAGAAGGTTGCTGGTTCAAATCCAACAAGGACATTTTTTGAACTTTTACCTGACTCCTGCACCTTTATCTAATCTTTTAGTGAAAAACACGCAAGTGAACAAAGTCACTAGGAATCACTGTGGTGCAGTGGTTAAGATACAGGGCTTACAACCGGAAGGTCCCCAGTTCAAATACAACTTGGATATTTTTCCAACTTTTACCTGACTTGCACCTTCAAATCCCACACATGCTGATTTGCCATTTCCAGGATTTGAGTCTTGAGTCCCAAGACTCAAGACCCTAATGAGTGGAACAAATTACTCCCGCGGAGACATCAAATTTCTCTTTTGGGCTTTGAGTCCCAAGACTCAAGGCCCAAAAGAGAAATTTGATGTCTCCGCGGGAGTAATTGGTTCGACCCAAAAGAAGGTGAACTGACTGTAATGATTCAAAATGTCATATATAGAATAGAAACCCCATTCAAACTTTAAAATGTTCATCCTAATATGGACATTTTTGCCTGAAAAGGGATCTTTGAAATGTTTCATTGTTTAAGAATAGTACTCCTTTAAAAGTTCAGAGATTTATAATGGAGGTCGATGGATGATTTTGGGACCTCAAAAAAATACTTTCACCTAGAAACTCCATTCACAGTTAAAAAATTCCACTTTACTGTGGGCATGCATCCTTGAGATGTTTTACTTTGAAATGATTTGTAGTTTTTTGAAATATTTAACTTTAAGCACCCAATGCATTGTCAATGGCAATCAGGGCTGCCAACATTGGACTGTCAGAATCCAGGAGATTGGTTGGGGGCGTGGCTAGTGGGGGGTCTGGGGGTCCTCAATACCGAAACGAAAGTTTGTCACTACCGGAACGAAAGTTAAATCCGAAAAAATCACTAAGTGTGGAGGCCAAAATCGTCCCCCCAAAAACCTGTTAGGAGTACGTTTCAGGCAATTTAGAGTTGACTGGTAGTACTTTGTAGTGACTTTTTTGGTCCCTAACATTCATCGAGCTCTGGACTTAGTAAAAAAAAAAATCACCATTGTGTCACTACCGAAACGAAAGTTTGTCACTACCGAAACGAAAGTTAAATCCAAAAAAATCACTAAGTGGCCAAAATCGTCCCCCCAAAGACCTGTTAGGAGTGGTAGTACTTTGTAGTGACTTTTTTTGGTCCCTAACATTCATCGAGCTCTGGACTTAGTAAATTTATTTTTTCACCATTGTGTCACTACCGAAACGAAAGTTTGTCACTACCGAAACGAAAGTTAAATCCGAAAAAATCACTAATTGTGAAGGCCAAAATCGTCCCCCCAAAAACCTGTTAGGAGTACGTTTCAGGCAATTTAGAGTTGATTGGTAATTTTCGTTTCGGTAAAATGTATTTTACCGAAACGAAAGTTAAATCCGAAAAAATCACTAAGTGTGCAGGCCAAAATCGTCCCCCCAAAAACCTGTTAGGAGTAAGTTTCAGGCAATTTAGAGTTGATTGGTAATTTTCGTTTCGGTAAAATGTATTTTACCGAAACAAAAGTTAAATCCGAAAAAATCACTAAGTGTGGAGGCCAAAATCGTCCCCCCAAAAACCTGTTAGGAGTACGTTTCAGGCAATTTAGAGTTGATTGGTAATTTTCGTTTCGGTAAAATTTATTTAACCGAAACGAAAGTTAAATCCGAAAAAATCACTAATTGGTCATTTTCGTTTCGGTTTTACCGAAACGAAAATTACCAATCGGTAGTGACAAACTTTCGTTTCGGTATAGTGACACAATGGTGAAAAAATAAATGTATTTGTCTTGTTTGTTGTTCAAGTCAAAGCACCAGGAAGGCTGTATTTCTTGGCCAACAGTTAGCTTAATGTGTTGAGACGCAGTATTCATGATCCAGAGGCCATGAGTTCAAATCCCACTGGTGTCTTTACTGTGATGCTTCCCTTTGCAGACTAACTTCTAGAAAAACAAGTTAAAACCACCAGGAAACCTGTAACTCCCAGCCAACAGCATAGCTCAACTGGTAGAGCGTCTGTCCAATAACATGACTTGATTTGACTTGAGTGGGTTCGATTCCCACTTGAGTCAAGTGTCCCCGGTAACTTGGGGCAACGGATAAATTGACTGATATCCTTAGTGATGCTTCCCTTTGCAGACTAACTTCTAGAAAAACAAGTTAAAACCACCAAGAAACATGTAACTCTCAGCCAACAGCATAGCTCAACTGGTAGAGCGTCTGTCCAATAACATGACTTGACTTGACTTGAGTGGGTTCGATTCCCACTAGAGTCAAGTGTCCCCAGTAACTTGGGGCAACGGATAAATTGACTGATATCCTTAGTGATGCTTCCCTTTGCAGTCTAACTTCTAGAAAAACAAGTTAAATCCACCAGGAAACTTGTAACTCTCAGCCAACAGCATAGCTCAACTGGTAGAGCGTCTGTCCAATAACATGACTTGACTTGACTTGAGTGGGTTCGATTCCCACTCGAGTCAAGTGTCCCCAGTCCCCCAAGTTACCGGGGGCACTTGACTCGAGTGGGAATCGAACCCACTCAAGTCATGTTATTGGACAGACGCTCTACCAGTTGAGCTAAGCTGTTGGCTGAGAGTTACAGGTTTCCTGGTGGTTTTAACTTGTTTTTCTAGAAGTTAGTCTGCAAAGGGAAGCATCACTAAGGATATCAGTCAATTTATCCGTTGCCCCAAGTTACCGGGACACTTGACTCGAGTGGGAATCGAACCCACTCAAGTCAAGTCATGTTATTGGACAGACGCTCTACCAGTTGAGCTAAGCTGTTGGCTGAGAGTTACAGGTTTCCTGGTGGTTTTAACTTGTTTTTCTAGAAGTTAGTCTGCAAAGGGAGGCATCACTAAGGATATCAGTCAATTTATCCGTTGCCCCAAGTTACCGGGGACACTTGACTCGAGTGGGAATCGAACCCACTCAAGTCAAGTCATGTTATTGGACAGACGCTCTACCAGTTGAGCTAAGCTGTTGGCTGAGAGTTACAGGTTTCCTGGTGGTTTTAACTTGTTTTTCTAGAAGTTAATCTGCAAAGGGAAGCATCACTAAGGATATCAGTCAATTTATCCGTTGCCCCAAGTTACCGGGGACACTTGACTCGAGTGGGAATCGAACCCACTCAAGTCAAGTCATGTTATTGGACAGACGCTCTACCAGTTGAGCTAAGCTGTTGGCTTAGAGTTACAGGTTTCCTGGTGGTTTTAACTTGTTTTTCTAGAAGTTAGTCTGCAAAGGGAAGCATCACAGTAAAGACACCAGTGGGATTTGAACTCATGGCCTCTGGATCATGAATACTGCGTCTCAACCCATTGAGCTAACTGTTGGCCAAGAAATACAGCCTTCCTGGTGCTTTGACTTGAACAACAAACAAGACAAAAACATTTATTTTTTCACCATTGTGTCACTACCGAAACGAAAGTTTGTCACTACCGAAACGGATTTAACTTTCGTTTCGGTAAAATAAATTTACCAATCAACTCTAAATTGCCTGAAACGTACTCCTAACAGGTTTTTGAGGGGACGATTTTGGCCTCCACACTTAGTGATTTTTTCGGATTTAACTTTCGTTTCGGTAAAATAAATTTTACCAAAACGAAAATTACCAATCAACTCTAAATTGCCTGAAACGTACTCCTAACAGGTTTTTGGGGGGACGATTTTGGCCTCCACACTTAGTGATTTTTTCGGATTTAACTTTCGTTTCGGTAAAATAAATTTTACCGAAACGAAACATTTTCCTGATTTTTTTGGGTAGGCTAGAAAATTGGAAAAATGGCAAAGACATTCTTTGATTTTTATTCTGGGATGAAAGATTTGAAAAAAAAAACTATTTTGAGCTTTTCTCAGTGTCAGTCCCAAATCAAAAGAAGCCAAAATACTAAGCAGAATATCAGAAAAATGGAGCATTTTCCTGATTTTTTGGTGGGATAGAAAATTGAAAAAATGAAGCAATACGATACGATACGATACGATACGATACAACTTTATTGTCAGCTTTCACCGAAATTTGCTTTGTGTCCATGACGTCACCGTTCAAGATACAGGCAGGACATACACAATACATTACACAAAGTACATTACAGGACATACATCACAGAAGCAGACAGAAACAAGCAATGTTTTATTTAGGTTCTGAAACGAAAATCAGTAAGATAGACTTGAGAAGTGAATTCGAATTGAATCTCAGATTATACTAAGATACCTTCACAGGCCCGGGGGATCTTAGTATAATCTGAGCTTCAAATTGGAAGTGAATATTTGAAAAATTTAGCAATATCTAATTTCGGGTCTGAAAGGAAAATCAGTAAAATAATTGTTTAAAAAGTGAATTGGAATAGAATGTGAGATTATTCTAAGATCCCCTGACCGAACTGACTGTAATGATTCAAAATGTCATACATAGAATAGAAACCCCATTCAAACTTTAAAATGTTCATCCTAATATGGACATTTTTGCCTGAAAAGGGATCTTTGAAATGTTTCATTGTTTTAGAATAGTACTCCTTTAAAAGTTCAGAGATTTATAATGGAGGTCGATGGAAGATTTTGGGAACTCAACAAAAATACTTTCACCTAGAAACTCCATTCACACTTTTTATAATTCATCTTACTGTGGACACACATGCTTGAACTTTTTACTTTGAAATGTTTTGTAGTTTTTGAGATATTTAACTTTAAGCGCCCAAAGCATTGTCAATGGCAATGGATATAGAGCACCGAAGTCTGACGTCACTGCCAGTAGAGGGCGTCATATAAGAACTGTGTTCCAAACATAAACACACCACCCTGGCGTTTTTGTCAGGGGGGTGGCTACTTTAACCTATAAACTTGATTCACAATTTAAAAATTCCACCTTACTGTGGACATATATGCTTGAGATTGACACAGTGGTTCTTACTTATCATGTTCACTTGCGTGCTATTCACTGAAAGATTTGATAAAGGTAAAAGCGTCAGGTAAAAGTTGGAAAAAAGATCTGGCTGGGTTTCAACCGGGATCCTTCTTGTTGCAAGCCCTGTATCTAAACCACTGCAGCACAATGGTTCATACTTATGCTTTGCACTTGTGTGATCTTCAGTGAAAGATTAGATAAAGGTAAAAGCCCCAGGTAAAAGTTGGAAAGATGTCCCTGCGGGATTGGAACTCAGGACTTTCTGTATGTAAGGCCTGTATCTTAATCACTGCTCCACCATGGTTCATACTTTCTCTGGTCTCTTGCACGCTCTTTAGTGAAAGATCAGATAACGGCGCAAGAGTCAGGTAAAAGTTGGAAAAACATGCTGGTTGGATTTGAACCGGGAACCTTCTGGTTTCAAGTCCTGTATCTAAACCCCTGCACCACAGAGGTCCTCACCTGTTCTGTTGACTTGCGTGGAATTTTCAGAAAGATTAGATAAAGGTAAAAGCCCCAGGTAAAAGTTAGAAAGATGTCCTTGCAGGATTTGAACTCAGGACCTTCAATATGCAAGGCCTGAATCTTAACCACTGCTACACCATGGTACATTTTTTCTGTGGTCTCTTGCACGCTCTTCAGTGAAAGATCAGATAAAGGTGCAAGAGTCAGGTAAAAGTTGGAAAAATGTCCTGGTTGGATTCAGGGGCGGACTGGCCATTTTGCGTACCGGTGAGCCGCTGGGCCAGTGGGCCGAAAAAAAGTAGAAAAGTAACTAGTAACTAAAGTTTTCAATAATTATAGTGGAGTAAAAGTACAACATTTGCCTCTAAGATGTAGTGGAGTAGAAGTAAAAGTACTGAAAATTGGAAATACTCCAGTAAAGTAAAAGTACCTCAAAATTGTACTTAAGTACAGTACTTGAGTTCATGTACTTAGTTACTTTACACCACTGAATATGAGAGACACCAGACCCAACCATACAGATGAGCTGAACGCCACTATCGAAGCAAACCTGGCTTTCCATAATCTCTCAAGACATAATTCTGAAATACATCTTTTCCCCCTTTTACTTTTTACAGAATGGGTTTCCAGATTGGGGTATCCATGACACCTTAACAGTGCCACAGGCTGATGGCCTGCATGCCACGCTATATTGAAGAAGCAATTAGTTAAAAAAAAGTTGCCAAGACCACATACTTTTCAGATGGTCGACATTTCTGTATTATAAATCCTCTTTTTTGAGTGGTCTCATGTAATATTCTATTATTTTGAGACACTGGATTTTGGATTTCATGGGCTGTATGCCGTCATCATTAGATACAAAAAATAAAAAAGGTTTGAAATATTTAACTTTGTGCACAACGAATCTAGAATAATATTAAAGTTTCACTTGAAAAGAATGATACATTCCACAATATTATTTTTATTTTTTTGATGCGCCTGCATCTGCAAAACACATGATCTTGATTCACTGCAGTCTAAAATTGAAATAAAATAAGATAAAATAAAATAAAGGGCAGCCTGTGTTTGCTATGTTTGTTGAAAAAACACAGGCTATATCCTTTTAATGGAGTGTTGTGGCCATTGAGTGGCAAATGAAGTGAACACGTGGACAGGTTTCTTTCATCAGTTACCGGGGGCCACGTTTCCAAGCGGTGTGGAACTTCAAAGGAGTCGCCTTAATGAACTTGACGTCGCTTGTTAACTGGGGGTCTGGGTGAGGGTTAATTAAGTACTGTAATGAACAGGTGGTTGTTTGGTTGCTGCGCTGAGGACTCCCTGCAGAATGGCATCAATGTTGCTGGGCAGAAACCCTGTATCTCCATAATTCTACTTTCCATGTGTTTTTCATATAAATGAATGCCCTACCCTAGTTTGTCATAAAACGCTGTTGCGCAAAAGCAGCAAATCTATCGTGAGCCGTAGATTGTTGAGCTTGTAGATCGGCTATTTTTGGAAACATTAAGAGTGATTAAAGCAAATCAAATTTAATTTTGTGAGTATGTTAATATACAATATAACTTATACAATCTGTATGGTAGAGTATGTTAATACAATATAACTTATACCATCTTTATGGTAGAGTATGTTAATACAATATAACTTATACCATCTTTATGGTAGAGTATGTTAATACAATATAACTTATATAATTGGGGCGGTTGTATTTTGTCTCCCTGCTCTTCTATTGAGACATTTAGATTGTGTCAAAGGTCATGTCTCACCTAGACACAGGATCTGATTTTTTTTTTACCTGAAGGTCAAGGTTAAATTTACTACTATGGATTCATTGCAATACAAGTAATTTTTTTCCATTTCCTGAAAGGTAAAGACTTACAATATTAGGCTACTAAATTTACAAAGGCTCAAACTATAAATTAATTTGTGCCATTGATTCCTTTTTTGATTATTTGCGAAGCACAATTAGTTTTTTTATTAATCTGATTAATGGTGTTGCACAAAATGTGCAAGCTTGTATAGATCTATTTTGCTATTGTGAAAATCGATATATATATTTTAATAATCCATGAAATTGTTTGATTAACTGTTGCACCCACTGTTTCTACTGAAAATCACTCTTGTTACTTGGTGACAAATAGGGACCGTTTGTGACAGTTGCCAAGATGCCATCCTCTATGTTTTATTGTCCCCAAGGGGGGGGGGGGGCAGCCTTTCAAAGGGCTTCGCCTGCCTGCATCCATTAATAAATCAGTTTCTTCTGATAATATACGGAGCGAGCCCCAGGTACGGTACAGTAACACAGTAATATTCATTCATTTCAGCGTATATCCAATTAGGTGGATGTTTATGGCAGGGTGGTCGAGGTGAGAGAGGTCACGTTTTAATCTGTGTGCCCCCCCCCCCCCCCCCCGGGCAACATGTCCATCACTGGCCCTGCTGTGCCTTGTCAACGTAACTGAAGCCTCAGTTAAGGGCCTTCCACACCAAGCACTATGTGACACCGCCAGTCATCAAATGATTGGCTTCATGGGGTGTGTAATTGATAGAGAATAACAAGTAATGTTTTGGGTGAACTACGCCTTTAACTCAAGTGAATGCAGATCCAGGCAGCGCACTTACACGTACAGTACATACATGATGTTAGAGTTGACCATGTGTAAACTGTAACATTCACCCATTATTAATTAAGACACATTCACACACCAATGGTGAGGGAAACCATGCAAGGCACCAACCTACTCATCACGAGCAGTCCACACTACAACGGTGAACAATGGTGAACGATAATAGTTATTATGGTTATAGTGCTTGATGTGAATGGCCCTTTATGCAGACAGTGAGACTGAGCCTCCATGTGGCGTCTCATATACATCATTTATGCTCCGTTGTAGACTGAAAACGGCCGATCTACAAGCTCAGAATGCGTCGCATTCGCGGCGTATTGTGAGCTTGCAGATCGGCTGTTTTCTTTACAAAGCATACATTGGGCTGTATAGGCTCGTTTGTTTTTGGATAATAGTTTTACTGAGGTCAAGGTTAGGAATACGTTTAGGCTTAGGCATAGTTTTACTGAGGCGTTACGTTAAGGAATACCTGGTGGGGCCGGATTTGACCCTCGGGGGCGAGCGTGTTTTTTTGTGTGGGGGGGGGGGGGGGGGGGGGCAACGTTCTTAAATCCCCTGGTATAGGACATGGAAAAACTCACCGACTGCAGCTTTACATACAGCCACAACTTAACGGACTGCAGCTTTTATCATCACAGCCAAAACCCAATACAAACCGACCCCACCGGCCTCCTCTTCTCCATCAATGTTATCTCATCTGGAATCAACACCGGTGCAAATGGGAACCAGGCGTATTAGCAAATGCAACAGAAAAGCAGATTTGTCTAATGCGCACCACCCCCCCCCCCCCTCAACCCCCTGATAAGATGCATGACATTAAAGAACGATGAAAGCTTCATGTGCAATACTTCCTTTGTTAAAATAAAAGCAAAAGCAAAGCCCACCATAAATGGGGAGATTGGATGTCATCCAACTTTCCTCCTCTATCAGACCACCCACTCAGGCCCCCACATAGAAACCACATGCCGGACACTATAATGCGCTCGTCCACTGCAAGGGAAGGGAAAGAGATCGACTTTCTGACCCCGGCACTGATGTTGTACATTTCTAAACTCTCCACAACCTTTCCCCCCCACCGCCCGCCCGCCTCCTTCAGTACTTTCAAGTCTCTAAAAAGCCTCTATTAAGTGAAAATAGGAGTTGATAAACGTTCCATGAAAAAGCAGACAAACATCATTCTTATCTTTATGTGTGAGCCACTAAATGCTTTTTTTTCCCGTCGGGAGTGTCAGTGTGTTATATAGCTCAAATTGTTACTTGTAACTCTGAGCGTGTACAAATGGCGAGATTGAGGTCCCAGATATTAAAAAGGAAATCGCATCAAATTGGCATCCCGTGGCTTAATGCAAATTGAGGAGGAAATTACGTTATGCTATCATGGTTGTTTATATCCAACCTTTATATTTTACCATCACTTAATACATTATGAGATGACATGATATTATTTGGTAGCCTGTGAAAGCCAAGGTCTCTGCATGCTAGGCCTGATAGCTATTGTTTTTGTTCCAGCCTGTCTGTTTTGGTTCAGCTATAGAAGGGGTCTTCAACATTTTCCAGCCCAAGGACCCCCTAGCTGAGAGAGAGAGATGAAGCAGGGACCCCCACTACAAATTGTATAAAATCGTGTTGCAGATTACACCTTTTCATAGATTTAAAAGATGGCTTCATATAGACTTAATTGACAGCACTATCATCAATGGTGTTACCTAGTAAACTTGAGCGTGGCTCTGTACTTGGTCTGCTCTTTTTTCTCTACACCAAACGTCTTTGCCGGAAATATTTTTGGCTAAAGTTCTAAGAATAGGGATGCGAGGGTTCAAGTGGTTAACGTAAAAAAAAAAATAACTCATTTGACACAAAGATTTGTAGTAACTCTGAGGACCCCCTAGGGGTCCCGGACCCCCTGTTGAAGACCCCTGAGCTAGTATAACTATGGTCTGAGCCATATGCTCTAACTACCGTACCACCGATCTGTGTCAGACTGTGCGCACAACCCCATGATATCATGTAGGCTACCATCACCACCTATAATATTGGCCCCAACTCCTATTGCCTCATCAATTACTGATTGATCCAGAATTCCACGACGGTATCAAACTGGGTGTCCTTGAAATAAAAAAAAGGACTGCATGTGTCATCGAGGTACCCTCAGCAAACAACCTTGAAATGTAATGTAAAGATCAGACATAATGAATAAGGAAGGTGACACACATATTTCCACACCCATTTCTTTAACGTGGGCTGAGGTCAGCTGTCAACGGCGCTGCCAACGACATGCTTTACGCTTTCAAACCAATTCCTTTAACATTGACAGAGGACGAATGACTGCAGCGCTGCCAGCTACATTGCAAGTAGCCTATTGTGACCATTATACCCTTGAACTATAATTTAATATCGTCGTTGTCGGGCAGAAACCTCTTATCTCCATATTTTAACTTTGTTGTGTTTTTTCCGTAAATTAACGTCCCTACTTGATCATACTACAGCGTCACCCAAAAGCATCAAAAGGAGCAGATCTACAAGCTCGAAACGTGGCGCTTCGCGCCACGTTTCGAGCTTGCAGATCTGCTCCTTTTGATGCTTTTGAATTTAAATCCTGAAAAGTAACAGCTTTGGACATATGAGGTTTCCACCCGACAGAGACGATACTCTATATTAAAATCGCCTAGTGGGTGGACTTCCTGTTTATCCGTTCGTTTATCCGCTCGTGTCCGTTCCCCTTCTTCTAACCACACCAGCAGTGCAATTGCTTCCACACGATGCACGAATAATAATGCCTGCCATGGGCAATCCACTACACTGCATTTCATGCTTGCAACTTTCATATTTACCGCACACTGGCTGCGGTTACATGGACATCATGTATTCATGTATTCAATAGAGATTCATAATCTGTTCCACTCACCTGTTTACATGGAATAAATAAAAGTATTCCTCGTTTACATGACCCAAAGCATTTATTCGGAATTTAACTTTTGACATGCGCAAAGTGGTTCCCACCTACACCCGGGCATGGACCAGGGGCTGCCCTGGTGGGTATGGGGAGGAGGCAATAGCCCCCTTGTGCCTCCACGGCGGAGGTTTGTCGGCCGTAGGCAGTAACGCACCGACTCCTGCCAGGCAGCGTTGTATGCGGTGCGAGCCCGCGCTCCTTTGTTATCGCCGTTTTAATGCAAAAGTAGCAGATCTACAAGTTCAGACCAATTTACTTTTTTTGTATTGGTACCATTCAGACACGATAAAACTTAGGCTAGCCCACTACTTGTCACAGTTCTCATGTAGGCTACCTTAATTTTATTTAAAAAGCGTTTCATCCGACTGAATAGATTCTTTTGAGAATAAGTTCCCGTTTCATGTCATGGCCAGGTAAAGATTGTTCCTCCATCAAAGGCTCAGATCCTCGGAGCGTCCATTCTCCTGGACAAGTCTGGGCTTGACCATGTTACATTATAAAAGCTTATTAAATGATGCTATTAATCATTGATTTTATCCCGCAGGAGCGAGCGCTTCTAAGCACTAACCGTAGCCGACGCATACACACATAAATAGACTTACGTAGTCTTTGAATTAAAGTTTTACTGCATACAATATTTCATATTAAAAATAATTCGATAGGTAATTTCCTGCCAATTCCCGAATGAAAATTCATTCGGGTTTGGAGGTCAGATTGGAATAGAATATTCTAAAATATATTTTATTTTTTTGAAAAACATGTTCAGAACCCAAGATATCATCATCTGAAGATTTGCAGCTCCATCCACTCCTTGTTTAACTTAGAACTGAAAAAGGCTGTATCTCGCTTCCTAAGCACTTTTTGTTTTCTGTGAAAAAAACTCTGGCACTGGGACAACACCATTCTGAAATAATTCTGGCAATTCTGGCACTCAATTAATTCCGAATAAAACTGTCCATGTAACCGCAGCCACTGTGTATTTGTACATATGAATACATTATTGCGCAATGCGTGTGCAACACTTATTAGTGCTCCTACACGATATGCGGCATATTTTTCCACTTACGCATGGACATGAATAAGACAACAGCCTCTGCCTCAGAGATCTCCATATATGCCCATATCACGATGCCCATGTTGGTTTGGCAGTGCAACGTAGGTGTGAGGGCCGCGTACCGGCCCGAACATCTAGTATAGGCCTACAGGAGTTTAGCAAATACATCACAAGGCCATTGTGTGAAGAATATTCACATTCAAGAAGGACTGAGAGCTTCTTCATGTACACAGTAATAAAAGTAATAATAATTAAAGGTGCTGTAAGCGAAATTCATAAAAGAATAAGTGTTTAATAGCTCTATATTCTGGTAACAATCACTGCTTTAGACTAGTGTTTGTTCAGTAACAGAGACCTCCTGCCTCTCCAGCTTTTTTTAGTAAACAGAAAATAATTTTTCAGGTCGGGATACCAATTTAATTGAATCAGGAGAGAGAAGTTATACAGGATATAACAAAAGGAGAATTTGGAAGTGATTTAACAAAAACAAAATGAGCGATCAAAATATTCTTTGTTCTCTCTCCTGATTGAAATGAAATGTGAGGAACCATTGCTTGTTCCTCAAATAACTCTTCTCTTGAACCATATGAGGAACATGAAGAACCATTTACTAAATAAAATGGATCTTTAGGTGATGGTTCTTCGTGGAACCATATAAGGTATTAAATAACCATTTAACCCTAGAACACCAAGGTGGGCGGGTCCTTGGATACCTTCAGGATGCTCACTGACGTCATAGAAGGTAGGTTTGTTTGGTCTTCGGGTGAATGTCACCAAACGTTAGTGATAGAGGGTGAAAAAAAATCCCATACTCCCACAATGGTCAGCTGATGCAATTAGACTGTGCCTTCACTGGACACAGCTCACGTCTCAGGAATGGGTGGACCAAAGGAAACGTTCCCAGCTCCATAATTCTTTAGGAATATATATGTTTTTTTTATTTCACAGATTTTGCTGCTTTTTTATAGGGTCCCCCCATGATATCAGTTTTTTGTGTTTTTGTGAAATGTCATGTTCACATATTAAAGAGGAGTACCTCAATTTACCATGTATTGTTTCTACTTTAATATATTTTGATGAGAAATATGTTTTAATGTTCTATTTTCATCGTTAAGTGTTAAGAAGGGTTAAGAACCATTATTGTTTGCAGGGTTTAAGTGGTTAAAACCCCATCCATGTACACAGTAGCCCAGGAAGATCCAGTAAAACAAGGAACACTTTATCACATAAAGCTTGAATTTATATACACTTTGAGCAATAGATAATTGTTTAACAAAAACGGACATCTTTGGGCTAAGAAATTGAATTTGGGGATTTTATCACAAAATAGCATTTTTTAAGTCACTTAATAAAACTCGGCAAAAACAAAAGAAGCAAAGACAAAAGCATATATAATATATAAAACAAAAATTAAAAGTCAGTGCCAAAAAAACGTGTACATCCACAGGTTGCACATTTTCCTGATTTCTGCACATCATACAGAATATTTATTGAATGTCCTTACAATACACAAGAACCTTATAAGGCAGACACAGGGCAAGCCAAACACCCTGCATGGTCCTTTTTTTTTTTTACAAACAAACAAACATTCCCCAATTCTCAAAATCAACTTCAACTTGTCAACACAGCCAACAGGACGATCCACAAATGAAACAAAACAAAAGATTTTTCTTTCTTTTTTTTTCTCATTCTGAACAATTAATGCCAAGCTCCGATTCGGCAACTGGAAATTCCCGCAAAAAATAAATACGACTTTCTTTGATGTCTTGAGTAACAGATAATTGTTGCCGTCGGTCAGGCAGAAACCTTGTATCTCTATCTCCGTGTTTAAATGTATGTTTTTTCTTGAATTAATGATTTTTTGACTTTTAGTTTTTGTCACATTCCTGAGCCAATAATTTAATGACTCCTACATCGAATTATTGGTTTAGGAATGAGACAAAAATAATTATAATTCAAGGAGTGTAATCGATAGAAATTAAGTAATTTTTGGGGCGAACTACTCCTTTAAGAGGTGGAGATTAATTACTCTTCCCTTCAGGCGTTGTAAGGCTTTGTTCAATTCTACCAATTACTTCCCTGCCAGAGGCAAAGAAGACGGCGTCTCCCTTTCAATCATCAGACAGACTCCTGGAAATAGTAGCATCCTCTATAGACCGGGCTGAACCATTCATTTGGCCCCTGGCCGTTCCCAAATTGTTCCCTGTGGCAAAAAAAAAAAGAGTTGGCTCGCGCAACCAAGAAAAACGAAAAACACTTGATTGAACTCAAGATCAATGAACCGGCAAGTCAGAGCTTGGACAAAAAAAAAAACCCAGAGAGATCTGCTACAGCACATTATAGAAATATGCTGAAATCTTCATCCCCATACACGGAGTACCTGTAATGTTCTGATAAAGATAAACAAACAAAAAGGATCGTGTCTTGTATAATTCAGCTCAGTGATTTGTGCTCTGCTCAGACCAGTGGATACCCATGCCTCGAATGCCTCATTTATACATAGTTTGCGTGTCGGCGTCGACAGAGAGGGGCACAGTTTAATTCTCTAACATGACATCCGATTGCCATTCAAGTCATCTTAGGGCACATTCCTCTGTATCTCCATTAGTATTACGCCCAATTGTCACACATATCCCAAGATAAATGCCCAACGTGAAGTGCTAACACAAAAGTCTAATTCCAGGTTTTCCTTTTCTGTTTTTTTTTCTCTTTTTGCTAGTACACATACGCACACGCACACACACGCACACACACGTTCACGCACGCACACCTGCAAATCAATTTCAATAAATAACACTTAAAAAAAATGTTGTAAGGCAGTGTTGACCATGCATTTGTCACAAATTAACAACAACAAAAAATCTGGAGAAACATACATGGTAACAATATGCACATTCATTAACCCATTCAATCCGGTGACACATCTGTGTCATTTTTCATTTCTTTGGCTATTTTTTTAGAAAGGTGAAAAATGGTGAACATTAGTGCAAATCTTTAAAAGTATTTTTTTAAAGCGAACATTTGTAAAATATGTTGTTCCAGGGACCCCCCAGAAGCCATTAATTTACAAATGGTCGGTTTAAAAAAATATATATATTCCAAGATTTGCACGAATTTTCAAGATTTTTTCAAAAATAGCTAAAGACATCTAAAATGACACAGATGCATTCCAGGTCTTAAAGGGTTAAGAGCAACGATGACGTCACTCTCTCTCGGTTTAACACACTCTCACTCCCTCAAATGGCCTAATCGTGACTTCCTGGGGCAAATGTGACCAAAACATCAAAATGTTTGACAGGAAGGGGGTACCCTTCCCTTCCAGTCATCTGGTGCCGTCCCGGGCACTTCCGTACATAGACATATAAAGGTAGATGCCTCCTCCGACTCTGGGGCGTCTGTATCTGTGGGCGCCATTTTTGGGAAGGCAAACTGCCTATAAAAGTGACTACTGGCTAATCACAGCACGTCTTTTCCAGGACTTGTCTAGTTGTATAAACTAGACACACATACAACTAGATTCTGACAAGTCCCGGAAAAGACACGCTGTGATTGACCAGTAGTTACTTTGAGTGGCAGTGTGCCTTCCCGAATATGAACTCCAGTGGCCAATGAGGTATCTAGGTTTCTATATCTATGCTTCCGCACTCCAGGAATGCGGAAGTGCCAAAAAAAAACAACTGTTAAAACGACGGAGGCGCGCCGTCTAAAGCGGACGAGAGGCACCTCCGAGCGAGACGCTGTGCTGAGCGCTGTGAGGTCCGCTTCAGCCGAGCTATGTCCCGATAGGGACAGAATCGTAACTCAAGTCCCCCCCCCTAGTTAAGGGTACCCCAAGAAGTCACCCGTTTACCGTCTCGGGGGAGTGAGAATGCGTTGCTCAAGTTCAACAGAAGTTGTCAAGGCTGTTCTGTTCTGTTGTTGTGGAGGGGGTGTGGTCAGTCACCTGGTCAACAGGGCTCGTCCCCCCAGGGCAGCGGACCACCAAGGCTCTGGGCCTCTGTTGCGTTAAGGAGGACCCTCCCTCTCGGACGAGACATACCGGGGGTCTACACCTTCAGCCGCAAGCTAACATAGAGGCTAGCTGCATCTATAAAGCCTCAGTTATACTTTAGTTGCGTGCCGGTGTGGAGCTCAGTAAATAGCAGATCTACAAGCTCACAACGCGCGTGGATCTACTATTTACGGCAAGCAACACCAGTGTGCAACTAAGTATAAATCGTTTTAAACGCATAAAAAAGTTTATCGTTGTTTAGTAGTACAATCAGATAGGACTTTGCTGTTTCCTGAATGGAGGCGTGTCAATGGAGGGTATTGAAACTTAGACGCAGCTAGTAAGTTGCTGGCGGCTGTTAGTCTACACCCGCTAAGCCTGGAAAGCGACCAGGGGGGGGGGAACTGGATCCAGCCACACAGGGGGAGAAGGGGGGCTTTTGCATTGCTGCCAAAGTTCAAGTTTGGGGGTCTTGGGGGGGGGGGGGGGGGGGGTAAGGGGATGGACATAAACAAAAAGGGCAGGTGGAGAAAAGAGCTCAACTTGGATGTGCCTACAGCAGCCAGCTGCTCAAGAGCCTCACGACAGGTCCTGAGGTGTCCAGGTACGCATGTCTGGATCCTCAACAACAAGTCCCGAGATTCTCCATGGGTTCTCAAGAGTCTCACAACCAGTCCAGAGAGGGTCCAGGAAAATTCTGGAGCTTCACGATAAGTCCTGAGGTTCTTCCGAGAAACTCTAGATCCTCGCAGCAGTCCTGAGGCATCTCTGAATCCTCATAACAGTCCCAAGGCTCTACAGTTTCTCAGAACTTAACAACAGTCCTCAAGATTCTCCAGGAAAACTCTAGATCCTCACGGCAGTCCAGAGGGTCCAGGAAGTAATTCTGGAGATTCAAGATTAGTCCTGAGGTTCTCCAAGAAACTCTAGATCCTCACAAACAGTCCTGAGGTCTCCAGGTCATCTCTGGATCCTCATGACAGTCCCAAGGTTCTACAGTATTTCACGACAAAGTCCCAAGATTCTCCAGGAAAACTCTAGATCCTCACGACAGTCCAAAGAGTCCAGGAATCTCCAGAGCTTCGCGACAATCCTCCGAGGTCTCCAGGAGCTCGGATCCTCACGACAAATTCCCCAAGATCTCCAGATAACTCTAGATCCCTCACGACAGTTCTGATGTCTCCAGGTATCTCTGGAGCTTCAGGACAATCCAAGATCTCCATGTTAAACTCTAAGATCTTCACGGCAGTCCTGAGGGTCCTCCAGGAGCTCCGACCCTCACGACAGTCCTGACGTCTCCAGGTAACTCTGGAGCTTCCTGACCGTGCTCCTGTCCAGGGAGCAGAGGTCAAAGTCAAAAGTAGTGTTGGTGATGTGGAAGTGTCCCGTCTCTTCGATGAGGTTCACGATCTGGAAAGGAAAGGAAGAAGAGCAGAGGTGGAAAGGCGTCAGCAGAGAGAGGCACGTGTTGTCATTTTAAAAAACGCTTTTGGAACAACATACGCTTTCGTTGAGAGCAACGACAACTCTTGCTTGTTTCCTCTGATTTGTTTCCGCTTGGTTCATATGATCTAGTGTTCCCCCAGGTTCAGGACGCTTAACTCATTCAGTGCCATTGACGTGTTTGACGTGTTTTTCCGCAACGGCGCAACGTGCCAATGATGTGTTTGGCGTGAATTTGAAAATAAATAAATATATATATATATATATCGTGATCCGAAGATTTGCTGCTCCATTCACTTCTTGGTTAACTTATTACTTAAAAAGGATGTATCTCGGCTCCTGTGTACTTTTTTTTTACTATGTATTTTTGGCCGAGACATGCTATTTTCAAAGGCGTATAAAATTGAATGGGGAGGTCGTGATGACATTTTTTTTTCCTTCGCGGAAGCACAATGAAACCTGCTGTGATTAGCAACCATCAGGGGATTGATCATACTGGAGATAAATATTCTGTGACTACTTGAAAAAGGTAAGAAATTTGAAAAATCGCTGGCACAGTACGCAATATATTTTTATTTAATTGGCACTGAAAGTCCCATTAAGACAGTTTTCTGAAAAACTTTTTAACGTCAAGGACGCCCAAAATGACATTTATTTGGCCGCCGACCCCATCTCAAAATATTTTGTTCCAGGCACTTCCAGAAGCAAAGATTCGAGTTAAAACTTTTCACTTAAAAAAAAAAATATATATATATTGAAAGTTTGCACGAATTTTTAAGATTTTTCAAAAATAGCAGATCTACAAGCTCATAGCGCGGCACAAAGTGACACAGTATGAGCTTGTATATCTGTTATTTTTGAATAGCCAAAGTATAAAATGACACTGATGCTTTGCTTTCCCAGTTTTAATGGGTAAAAAAAAGTCGTTGAGAGCGACGACGTCTCTTGCATATTTTCTCTCTCTCTCTCAACTCAACAGGGGAAGTTCATATGATCTCGTTCTCCCCCAGGTTCAGGACGCTTAAGGGGAAAAATGTGTTTTATTACTGAAGTGGAATGCCCTCCCTTCAGTCCTGAAATCCCTAAATTCCACAGCAAGATAAAAAAATGACCTTAAATCATGGCTTCATCTCAACACTAACTGGTCATAGTTAGACCTGACTGCAATGGATTCTTCTCTTACTGTACCTCTTCTCCTATATGTATTGCTTCTAACTTTATAAGGATTTCATTCTCTTTGTTTTATGGTTGTCTGTACAGTTTGCTGCGTGTTGTTCTATGTCTCAAAGTGGAACCACAATGGAAACCAGCTTTGGCTTTATTTTGTGTGTATAATCCACGTTGGCATTTCTTAACCCATTAAGACCCGGATTTAACGCATCTGTGTCATTATTAGATTTCTTTGGCTATTCAAAAATTGTAGATCTTCTATTTTTTTTTTAGCGTGGCCGTGGAATATGTGTCTAAATCTTTGAATATATATTTTTTAAAGCGAGCATTTGTAAAATATTTTGTTCCAGGGACCCCCCAGAAGCAAAGATTTGAGTTACAAATGTTCGCTTTAAAAATATATATAAATTCAAAGATTTGCAAACATTTTCACGTTTTTTCCAACATTTTTGAATAGCCATAGACATCTTACACGGATGCGTTCCCGGATTGAAAGGGTTAAATGGTGACATTGTTGTGATGTTTTAAACTGCCAATAAAAGTATTCTATTCTCTTCAACAGAAGAGCTCCAGACCCGAGGGCTGGAAGTGGTTTCAGCCGGTGGTCTGGCGTCATGTTTAGTCCATTGACTATGACTCACATAGTATACTGTATACGACTGGCTGCAGGCATCCAAAAGCTTACTGTGGTTTGTTTGATTTTTTGGAGGAAGCCACTGGATTCTGTTCATTTCACAAATTAACAACAACAATCAGAGAAACGTTACCGTACGTGGTAACAATATGCTCATTCATTCACATTCACGAGATGGTATGAAATCCAGCAGCATGTTTTCGAGATCAGGACCCACTTGGAAATCTACGAAAGTGTTTGCAGCCACCCATCTGACCACTTAACACGGCAGCCCAATTAAGTGGTCAGAAAATGCTCTCTCTCTCTCTCTCTCTCTCTCATTCAGGTAAGGAAGGCAACATTTTAATAACTTTGGAGAAAAAGTTAACAATCACAAAAATGTTAAAATAACTCATAGCGCAGCACTATGATTTTTTGAAAAATCTAGAAAATTTGTGCAAATCTTTAAATATATATTTTTTAAAGGGAACACTTCTAACTCAAGTCTTTGCTTCATGGGGGTCCCTGGAACAAAACATTTTGAGATGGGGGTCCGCGGCCAAATACATATCTAAAAAAAAAATCTAAATCCCAACAGTATGTTGCTATATCAGTGGTGCTCCAACTTTTCCATGTCAAATGTATTTGGCCGTGGACCCCCACTTCAAAATATGTTGCTCCATGGACCCCCAGAAGCACAGTTAAAAATGTTCGCTTTAAAACATATATTCAAAGATTTGCACAAAATTTCCACGATTTTTCAAAAAATAGCAGATCTTCAAGCTATGAGCTTGTAGATCTGCTATTTTCGAATAGCCAAAGACATCTTAAAATGACACATTCCCGTGTCTTAATGGATTAAATTGCAAGTCAGAAGAGTCTTCATGCATTTTTATGATGCCCACCATTGCTCTCCTGCACAACTGTCAACAGTAACAAATCAAAAGACAAAAGGCTGACTTACTGCCAACAGGCAGCACTAGAGGGAAAACGTATCGACATCCAGTCTTAACCCATTAAGACCGGGAACGCGTCTGTGTCATTTTTAGATGTCTTTGGCTATTCAAAAATAGCTTATCTACAAGCTATTTTGTTTTTATCGTGAAAATGTGTATTTTTCTTTTTTTAAGCGAACATTTTTAACTCAAATCTTTGCTTCTGGGAGATTCTACAAATGTATTCTAAATCCTAACAGTTTTTTTTTTTTTTAACGTATTTTGCAATATATCAGTGGTTCTCAAACCTTTTCATGTCAAGGACCCCCAAAATGATATGTATTTGGCCACGGACCCCCATCTGAAAATATTTTGTTCCAGGGACCCCCAGAAGCAAAAAAATGAAGGTAAAAATGTATATTTACTGTATATTCAAAGATTTGCACACATTTTCACGACTCTTTTTCAAAAATAGCCAAAGAAATCTAAAATGACACAGATGCGTTCACGGTCTTAATGGGTTAATAAGCAATAACAACGATTTCAGCTGGGTCGCAGCTAGCGCACAGGTCCAAATCTTTAAGCCTAAAAGATTGCTCCGAAAATAGCAGACCTACAAGCTCACAAGGTGCCGTTGTGAGCTTGTAGGTCTGCTATTTTGAGCGTGCGTGACACCATGGTGCGACGGAGTATATGCATGGGGCTTTAGTCTGCCTACTCATGCGGGACAGGAAGTGATGCAATCTTATCGTGAGCATTAGTGAGGACCAATCATATTGTTGCTGTCGGGCAGATACCTCTTAAAGGGATAGTTCACCCCCAAAATGACTTTTTTTCGTCTATCAATTACACACCCCATGGACACTTGAATTCATGGAGATTTCTTTTATTTTTGTCGCATTCCTAAGCCAATAATTTGTTGACCGGCGGCGGTTCCGGTAGGAGACTCAAAGGGTCAACTTTGAATCTCCTACCGGAGACATTAGCATCTTTCTGCCGTCGTAAAATTATTGGCTTAGGAATGCGACAAATACTAAAACAATATCCATGAATTCAAGGCTTCATGGGGTGTGTAATTGATTTTTTGGGGTGAGAACTACTCCTTTAACCCCACATTCTAACTTTTAGTTTTTTCGCATTTAACACATTGGGTGCCAAAACCGTATATATACGGTTTTTGCAATACTTACACGGAGTGCCAAAACCGTATATATACGTTTTTTGAAAAAAAAAAAAAAAATTCAAACATTTTTTTTTTCATTTTTTTTTTTTTTTTTACCTTCTAAGCACCAGGAGATATCATTTTCCGAAGATTTTGACTCCAATCCACTTTCTGGTTAACTTATGACTTCAAAAGCCTGTATCTCGGCTCCTAAAAAATTGTTAAAAATCCTGGCACTCAGTGTACTCTGTTTTAAAAAAAACCTGGCACCCAATGTGTTAACTTGATCATACTACAGCGTCACACAAAAAAAGTAGCAGAAACCACAAGCTGGAAACCAGCTTGTAGATCTGCAACTTTTTGATGCTTTTGAATTTGAATCCTGAAAAGTAACAGTTTTGAACACTTGGAGTCGATATGAAGAGAAGGTTGAAAGTGGGCGGAGTGCCCCTTTAAGGGAGTCTTCTTGTATTTTTTTTCACGATGCCCCACTGTTCTCCTGTCTGTGCCAACTGTCAACAACAAAGTCGGCGCGTTGCCCTCAGGCATCAGCCCTAAAAGTAAAACACATGGACATTTGAGTCTGAATCAGCCAATGCCAAGAGACAAGAGGAGAGGGAGGGAGGGGAGACCCTTTTATTAAAAATTAAGTTTCAGCTTCGCCCAGCTGATGACATGCTCAGGCGGTCATGATGATGAACACACAGAAGGAGCGGTTAGGGGTTGAAGTGTCTTGGCTCAGGGACACAGCTTGCAGCCCGTTGGCCCGAATACAGCTTTATTCTGTCTACTCACGCATGCTGGTAGACAAAGTCATTAACCCACTAAGAGTGGGAAAGCAACCACTTCAACCATCGTTTTATACTTTGGCTATTCGAAAATAGTAGATCTACAAGCTCGTGGCTTCTGCTATTTTTGAAACATCTTGAAAATATGTGCAAATCTTTGAATACTGTATATAACATTTTTAACTGAAATCTTTGCCTCTTTGGTTCTACAAATGTCTTCTAAATCCGAACAGTTTTTTTTTAAACGTATGTTGCTATAATAATATCAGTGGTTCTCAAACTTTTTCCTGTCAAGGACCCCCAAAATGATATGTTATTGGCCGCAGACCCCCCTATATCAAAATATTTTGTTCCAGGGACCCCCCCGAAGAAAAGATTTGAGTTACAAATGTTTGCTACAGTATATATTCAAATATTTGCACAAATGTGACCAAATTTGACTGGGAGACAGTCATCTACATTTCCAAGATCCAATATTTTTCAAGAAACAGCAGATCTACGAGCTCGTATGAGCTCGTAGATCTGCCCAAAGAAATCTAAAAATGACACAGATGCGTTTCCCGGATTGAAGGGGTTAAAAACTCAATTATAGGGAAAGGCAGGGCTGAAGGAGAACCACACTATGCTGGCAGAGGGATGTGGCGTCTCCCTGGCATGGAGGCCTGCATGTTTGGTGGTGGTGGTGGTGGTTGGTTGGTTGGTGATGGAAGGCAGGAGCAGATTACCGGGCCGTAGCCAGGGAGAGATATTGGTTCCAGGCTTGCCTGTGGAAAGGAAGCCTGGCAGGAGGATGGAGGAGGGATGGAAGTACTCAAATCTTCTTTCAACCCATTAAGACCTGAAGCCGATTCTACAAATGTTTTCTAAATACTAACAGTTTTGGGGAAAAAATATAAAACATTTTTTTTCAAGATCTTTCAAAAATAGCAGATCTACAAGCTCATAGCGCGGCACTCGGTGCCGTGCTATGAGCTTGTATATCTGCTATTTTTTAATAGCCAAAGAAATCTAAAGTGACACAGATGCGTTCCAGGTCTTAAAGAGTTAAAAGTAAAAGTAGCAATATCACAATGTAGGAATACTCTGGCCGGTATTCTTTTTTTTTAAGTAGTAAAGCAAAAGTGCTCGTGAATGGTCCACTTCACTTAATGTTTTATGTTTCATGTGTTTCAATGGGTTAATTTCTTGTTGTAAATCTACAAGCTCGCACGACCGGCTATTTTCAAATAGCTGTGTAAAGTACAACATAGATGAACTAAACATGTCAAATAATTGTAGCGGACTAAAAAGTACAATAGTTGCCTCTGATATGTAGTGGAGTAAAAGTATAAAGAACGGAAATACTCAAGTTAAGTAAAAGTACCTCAAAATTGCACTTTAAGTACAGTACTTTAATAAATGTACTTGGGTTACTTTCCACCAGAGGTGGTTGGAACAAGGAGAGGATCTAACCTGATCACTGAACACTACAAAGCACCCACTTCCCCATATGGAACACATTTCTTCACCCTCTATCCCTCTCTTTATCCCTCTCTCTCTCTCTCTCGTAGGTTTTCCCGTAGAACAGGAGTGAGTGTGGGAGAGAGACTTGACCTATTGTTATAAACCCAGAGAGTCGCCGTGCTGAGCATTGCGATGTCTGCTTTGGCCGACTCAGCGCCGTTTGAGTTCAATCGTAACTCACATACCCCTCTAGTCAACATGCGCCTTTTTAGCCCCTTCCCCCTCTTCCAGTCAAAGTTTGACTTCTTGGGACGTCTATCCCAAGAAGTCATCCGTTTTGGGAGTGAGAATGCGTTGGGTTCAGTGCCAAATGTATCCCGGTTTTCACTACAATTTAATAATACTCGGTTTTGAGGCACTTGCTGTACAATAGACCCTTATGTTCTGTTCTGTTGAAAGGTGCAGTCAGTTTTTGTGCTCAGGGCTGAACTAAGTGTCCCTCATTCTGATGATAGTGGCAGGTGGAAAATAAATAAATAAAATAAAATAACAAGTCCAAAACATGTCAAAAATATAGCAAAAGCAGTCGCAATACACAACTCGTTTTCAGCTTGAAGATCGTCTATTTTTGCTACTTTTGTATGACACTGTAGTGTGATGAAGTAGAGGCACTAATTTACACAAAACAATAAGATAAATATGGTTTAAATTATGGAGATAAGAGGTTTCTCGCACCGTCAGCGACGAAATCCAACCCTGGATCTTAAGTAGAAAATCAACGCTAGCCAGTGGCCACTAGCCTCTTCCTCGGCTGTGCTGTAGATGTTTAGAACGGAGATGGTATCTGTTACAGCGCTCTATAATCTGCAGGCTTCATCTGGAAACAATGAATTATTTGGTTAACCTCTTTCCACCCAAAGCAGACCACGTGTGTTCCTTCCTCCGCGCTTATATTGTCGAGGCCTATCGCATGACACAGCATTAAATGCATCTTCCCGCTGGTCGCCTGCCAAGCTCGATCGGCCTCCACTGCTCTCTCTCTCTCTCTCTGCGTAAAGTACATTTACGCAAGTACTGTAGTACATTTCGAGGTACTTTTACTTTACTTGAGTCCATTTTTCAATACTTATTATACAAATATTGTACTTTTTACACCATTACAATTATGTGACAACTTTAGTTACAAAGTTTATTCCAAAATTGCTGATATACAAGCTCGCAACGAGTCGCAATGCGTTGTGAGCTTTAGACCTTCTATTATTTTCTCATTGCCACGTTTTGAAACATTTTAGAACTTTTACATTGGTACCGTCAGTATATTTGAATGCCAATCCTTTTGTACTTTTACTCAAGTCAAATCTTCAATACAGACTTGAAGATTTGTAACAGACTATCTTAATATGGTATTTCTACTTTTACTTAATATAAACAATACAAGAGTTCTTCTTCCACCATTGTCTCTCTCTCTCCCCCAGTGAGGAGTGTAGCTCATTGGAGGAGGGGGGGTTGGGGGTTTGAAACCCCATCCAGAACGGCCCCATCGATGCGTCGACGCGCGGCGCAATCAAGCTAATCCACCCCCGAGTTCAGCAACCCGTTGTTCCAGCCTCCCCACGGTTTACCAGACATGGAAATGATTAAGTCAGCAGCCTTCCGCGTATTTACCCCCTCCCCTCGCCTCTCCTCCTCTCCCACAGATTGGAAAATGAGTGCATGTCATAGAAAACGCCTCACATCTCAAAAAGAGACCCCATGCACCGCCGTTACTCCCTCTAAAAGCTTTCTTCCCGAGTTAAAGTAAAGCTCATAAGACGCCGGCGGTACAACGCCGTGCCAAAGTGCTGTCCTACCTGAGTGAAAGCAGGTACTCACCCCTTGGCCTTCGCGTGAGGGACCGAGGAGGCGGGCTGGCTAGCTGGGTGACCATACAGTAGTTTCGAACCCCCCTGGTCAGACTGAATTAAATGCACACAATTTCCTTTTGGAAAACGTAGATTATTGTAGATATCACAGTTTAACAATTTAATTAAAAAATGTATGCCTATGTTAATCACCATAACATGGTATCACTACTTTGGGGAAGTTTTCAAAACGATTTTCAAATGTTTAATTTTATTTTCCAAAATAGCAAAAAATAGCCGATCTACAAGCTTATTGGACCTGCTATTTTCGCTATTTGACGTAAAAAAAGTAGGGCTTAAGTGGTACAGAAAATGCCCCTCCCCCTCATTTTGTTTTACAAATCGAACCCTGCATCGAAACACACCAACGGCATCCAATACCAACATTCCTGTGCCTCCACCGCACGCACGCACGCGCGCACGCACACACACACACACACACACACACACACACACACACACACACACACACACACACACACACACACACACACACACACACACACACACACACACACACACACACACACACACACACACACACACACACACACACACACACACACACACACACACACACACGCGATATCTTGGGGGGCCAGTCAGTGGCATACATTTGCCAAAAAAAAGATGCATCAAATGTTTTTCAATTCAGTATAAAATCACAGGCATGTGGAGCATGGCCCACGGTGGGGTGGGGGGGAAACCTTCTGAAAGCCTGCCCACTGGGCCGTAGCTAATCTGCTGACAGAAAGCAGAGGCTTGGAAACACGTTCTGGCTAAAAAGCTCTAGTCACTAAAAAGGTGACAGTATACGTCTGGTGGAAAATAGCTCTGGCGAGTTTGCATGAAAATTGTGTACATGTGTACGGACTTGGCAGTCGAATTCTGGAACTAGTAGTAGCCCCTCCCCCCTCCCTCCCCCTGAGTCTGTAATTGGACAAAAAATATCACATGACTGGCTGGGTTGACTAGTAGCGGGGAAGCATCTCTTCCAATTAAGTTCCCAATTAATTGTTTCTATCCCCTTTCGTGTAACTCATTTCGTGTACTACACTAGACTGAATACACATCGACAAAAACAGCAGCTTCTGTGTTCAAATGTTTGTATTTGTCACGGTTTGTATTCAAATCTGATCTCCTTGTTGTTTCGTCAAATCAAGAGTAATTATTTGATTATTCTCTTTACGTAGTTTTCCCTTTTCTCAACGTTTTACGATAACCCACTGTTTAGTGGCAATTTAGTGTTGTTGTAGCAGTAATGCAAAATCACTTTAGGATATCGACTGATTTAGCTGTCCCACTTAATGTCCCATATATACCATGAAATCACCCTACTATACAAAGTTCCTTGGCGGGGGTTCCAAATTGACCCTTACAGGTCTAACTCTGAGAGTTATAGACCATTTTCTAGACTCAGTCCTTGAAACAAATAAAAAAAAGTTTGAGAACCACTGAATTAGAGGAAAGGGTATTGCTGAGTTAGCAAGGTCAGGTTGATGAAATACATATAACACAGACTACTACGGTAAAACATCCACAGTCTCCCATCTCATCCTCTAACAGGCCTATAAAGTGTTAAAATCATCTATGGTAATAAAAGCCTGCCGTTTCAGAGTTTTTATTTTAAAGTTCATTCTAGGCATATGGTGCAGACGCAGTGGTTCCCAAACTTTTAGGGCTCAAGATCCACTTCGTGCCTCGTTGCGAGCTTGTCGATATGCTATTTTAACTACGTCTTAAACGTTTTTTAATTTTATTTATGGACCTTTTTTTTATTTTATTTTATTTTATTTATGAAATACTTTTTTTTTTAATTGATGAAAAGTTTTTGGTTAAACTTTTTGATTTAAAAAATATATATATATTTTTTTTTTATGTAGGAAAAAATAGATATTTACTTGCCAATGCCATCCATAAAAATTGGTCCACGACACAAACATGGGTCCAGAGTCCCGACCCACTGTTTGGGAAACAGTGGCGCAGAGAACATGAAGGCCCTTCTCACAAACCCAGTGTGGGTTCTGGGTAATGAGGTGTGTAAGTAGTCCTGCGAACGTTTAGGCTGATGAGTCTGTCTGATGTAATAGTGGGAACCATTTATCTTTTTGTTTGTCAATTTCAAAATGAACTGATTGGAGGCTGAACTTTCTTGGGTTGGGTTTATTTACTGTAGGCGTTCGAGAAAAAGAAAAAGCCAAGCCAAATCGTGGAACGGAGCATAAATAAACAGCTGTACCATGCGTAAACACACATTTGTCAACTGCGGTCAGCAGTTGGGTTCTTTTTTCAAGTATAAAACACGCTTGAGAGTCACTGAAAGTCTGTCGCTGTCATTACCAATCTGCTGTCCTTTTCTGTGTCATTACAAGCTGTTATACAGTAATATGTGTCCCTCTCTCACTGTCATTACAAGCTGTTACACAGTAATATGTGTCCCTAGCAGGACTTAATTAATGCCAGAGCTGGCGGAGCTCGGCTCCGAAACCACCCTCCCACAAAAAAACACTTTATTATTTGCTGTTAAAAAAGTTGCGCCAGTGAGCCGTGTGTGTGTGTGTGTGTGTGTGTGTGTGTGTGTGTGTGTGTGTGTGTGTGTGTGTGTGTGTGTGTGTGTGTGTGTGTGTGTGTGTGTGTGTGTGTGTGTGTGTGTGAGTGAGTGAGTGAGTGAGTGAGTGAGTGAGTGAGTGAGTGAGCGAGCGAGCGAGCGAGATCCATGCCATGGATTCATATGCGCAAAATGAAACTCGTTATGTTATCCAGCAGCTAGTCGGGGGGAAATGGCACTCATAGGCGCACATTTTAAAACAAGATTTAAAACAATAAATATCTATATATATATGTAATATTGTAAAATATAATCATTTACAAATTAAGCACTGGTTCCTAGCCAAATTCTAATACCCAAATCTCTGCTCAGTTGCTCCCTCGGTCCTCCAGCTTAAGCCGGAAATAGTTTTGTCCCAAATGGTCATTTGCTTTTGGAGTAGCCGAGACTGGAGAGCGAGTGGGCTCTCCAAGCCGCTTGGATCTAGTGTAGGCTTCAGTCTGTTCTCGACCTCTTGCCGAAGTGATGAGTGCCTATCTGTTCTGTTATTGGATGGACCGTCTCTCAGGCTATGGGAGGGAAACCCATGACTACGCCGTCTGGGAGATGGGGTCTATAAAAACAGCGTTGCCGTGTCGCGGACTTCAAAGGGATGTTTTAGAGCCGACAAAACTTTGTTCTGCAAGCTCATATTAAAATGTAAACATAACGTGCCTGCATGCGCTTGTTGAACGGTTTGAGAGTAAAAGTGTCCCATTTGATTAAACTGCAGACACTGAAGTGAGTTTATATATATATCATTCTGAATAACAGTGATCTAAGCTACTGAAGCAACAAATTAAATAATGGGTTGATTTTTATTTATACAATCATGCTGTTTGTTGAGCGAGAATGCATGTAAAACAGCTCAAATAGGCCTATGAGAAATACAGCATCTACTATACAACATGACATGCAGGAGTAACAAATGAGGGAGCAGGAGTCCTCCGGACTTGCGTATAGTCCCGCCTCCTCGCTCGGAGGCGGGACAAATGCACGAGTAGAGTGAGCGAGTGGAGTGAGCGAGTGTTGAAGTTGGGGTATTGGAATTTGACCACCGTTTCTGTGTCACTACAACCTGTTACACAGAAATATGTGTCCCTCTCCCAGTGTCATTACAACGTGTTACACAGTAATGCGTGTCCGTCTATCATTGCCATTAATACCAACCTGTTGCAGTATGTGTCCCTCTCGGAGTGTCATCAGTCTTCTATGCAGTTCTACCAGCTCATCAAGGTAAGCCTGGAACCATATCAACATGTCAAAAACATTCTCATGTCAATGCATCAATTTACAAGTAAAGAATAATAACAGAATAATTCACAAGATGTCTCTTAACCCATTCAATCCGGGAAAGCATCTGTGTCATTTTAGATTTTAGCTATAACCATTATTTCATACTTTGGCTATTAAAAAATAGCAGATATACAAGCTCATAGTGCTATGAGCTTGTATATCTGTTATTTTTGAATAGCCTGATAAATCTAAAATGACACAGATGCGTCCACGGTCTTAATGGGTTAACCACTGAAGTCCTATTTCCAAAATATTTATTTTCAAACATACCACCCTAACCCCAACAGTTACAGAAACCGTATTCACCACCCACTGACACCTTCAGAACTCCCGTGTACCTTGTCACATTCTAGATTCTTGTTCTTATCTTGCTTCGTCTGCTTCGAGGGACTCTTCACCTCCAGAATCTGTGAGACAGTAGAAGGAAGACGCATTGGGGACGTCGGTACAGATGATGCAGTACAGGCTATTATGCGTTGAGTGAATGAACGCTCGCACACCAAGGGCTCCAATATGATAGATGCTTTAATGCACCTAAAGCTCTTCCTCAGAACGAAGAACAGTGTCACAGAAACTCTTGGTGCAGTAAAGCATTCGTCATATTGGAGCCCTACAGCGTGCAAGTGTTTTATTTTAGTTTTTATTCTTGCACTGATCGTCACTCAGCACCTGGCCCCCTCTTTGGGTTTGGGATGTGCATGAAGTTTTTTTTCACATTATATGCACAAGTGACCACAAAATGTGTCCATGCTCATAACCTTATGTTCTCCATGGAATTACACAACACGTAAAATCAGAGTTCTCAACAGGCCTGAAAATTAAGGCCCGGGCCTAACTGGGCCCGGCCCGAACAATAACCATAATTTTAGGCCCAAAAAAACCCAAACCCTGGAAAAGTGTCATTATGTGCTTAATGTCCTCAAAGTCACGCATCCAAGAAGCTTTGAACTGAGCAGAGTGGACCGTTCCAGGGATAACGGACAAAACATCTTGAAAGCGGCCACTTTCGCCGATTTTCAATGTTTGAGTTTTCGCCATTTTGCCCATTTTCTTTTCAATAACACGGGCTAGGACGGCGCCAAAATAGATACCCGAGTAAAGTTCACTTTGAGCTGCATCCAACGCATCCACTGCCATTTCCGTCGGCCTTACTGTTCGGCCGCTAGGGGTAATTGAAATATATTTTTTTGGGTGTAATAGATTTATTTATTTTTTCACAGAACCCGAGGCTCGGCTCGGCTCGGCCAGACTGATTAGCATACATTTTTGGCCCGGCCCCAAAACATCGGGGCGGTTTCGGGCAGAATTTGAGAACTCTGTGTAAAATGCATATCTTCCTACTGTACCTGGTTATTGCTGGTCTTCAAATGGGCCGGGGCCTCGTTTCGAGAGGGAGGTGACGGGGACGAACTGTTCTCACTCTCACTGCCGTCACTCAAACTGACCCTATGTTGCATAGATATGATAGAAGACAATGATCAATCACCACGGTGGATAACACAATACAGTAGCCAAGAGTGGGCACCTGAACATTGTGGGTATCTCAGTGTTAAATTGGCTATTTGTTCCTAAATGTAAAGCAATAAAGAATTTGGAAATTGGTCTTAACCCATTCAAAACGGGAACGCATCTGTGTAACCACTTTATCCATATTTAATACTTTGGCTATTCAAAAATAGCAGATCTACAAGCTCATAGCGCGACACCGAGTGCAGCGCTTTGAACTTGTATTGTGCTATTTTTTTTAAATTGTGAACATTTGTGCAAATCTATTTTCTAAAGTAAACATTTTTAACTCAAATCTTTGCTTCTGACCCCGGGAACCTTGGGCTCTTTTGTACACATGGTATGGGAATGTCCGGGGATTATGGAGTTTTGGGGGAATTTGTTGGGGACTTTAACAGACTTAATGCTAGTACAACTGCCAATGGATCCATTTGTACATCTTTTGAATGATGACTCTAAACTGTCTCTTACTGTTAAGTCACGCAAAATCTGGCTGGCAGGACTTACAGCAGCCAAAAAGATTATTGTCCAACGCTGGAAACCTCCACATGACTTATCCAAAACACACTGGCTAAGGAGCTTTTTGGACATTGCCTATCTAGAACTGTCATCGGCCAGGATTAATCATGCCCAACAGGGCACAATCTCTCTGTGGACAAATCTGATATCTGATCTGAAAGATCTACTGACTCGATGATGCTGTAGTTGTGTTGTGTGACTATGTGGAAGGAGGGCGGGGTGGGAAGGGATGGGGGGATGAAGAGGGGGGAGAGGGGTGGGGGATATTGATGTTATTTATGATTTATTGTTTAATTAAAATGCATATTTGTCTGTAATTTGTAAAATCAATAAAAATTGAATAACAAAAAAAAAATCTTTGCTTCTGGGGGGTCCCGGGAACAAAATATTTCGGGATGGGGGTCTGCGGCCACATTGAGAACCACTGATATAGCAACATACGTTTTTTTCAAAAAACGGTTAGGATTTAGAAGACGTTTGTAGAATATATATGCAAATATTTGCAAAAATATTCACCATTTTTCCAAATAGCAGATCTACAAGCTCATAGCGCGGCACAGCACGCTATGGGCTTGTGTGTCTGCTATTTTTGAATAGCCTAAGACATCTAAAATGACAGAGATGTAATAGATGTATAGCTGTATAGCTGACCTGCGCTGGCGGTGCGTCAGGTGCGTGTGCACCGCCCTCTGGTCCATGTCAGACTCCATGTCATTGTCATCGTCATCCTCCGATTCGTCCTCATTGTCGTCCGAGTGCAGGTCTGGGATTATCGTCTGCAGCGGACCCAGGACTGGTTTATATGAGGGAGAGAGAAGGAGAGACAGAGACAGAGAGAGAAAGAGAGAGAGAGAGAGGAGATAGAGAGAAAGAGAGAGAGGCACAAAAGGAGTGGGGAGATGAGGGGAGTCTGCAATTATAGCTTCCAATTGACCATACAAAAAAACAAGGACATCAAGTGGTCATCATGCGCGGAGAGGGCCATGCTGTGTTGTGGTTGGTTGAGGGCTGAAGATCCCAGCAGCCAATAAAAAGCCTTGTGGCCTAACGGTGTCATGTGACACAGCTTGGTGTGAGGCGGAAGAGAACTAATTGCCGGGTCCAAGGAGCTGGCGGCCAAAAGCATTGGTTCTCCAACTTTTTCAAGTCAAGGACCCCCAAATTTGTATGTACTTTGTTTGTAAGTATTTGGCCGTGGACCCCCATCTGAATTTTTTTTGTGCCAGGGACCCCACAGAAGAGAAGATTTATTTCAAACAAAATAGCAGCGCAGCACAAAGTGATGCACTGTGAGCTTGTAGATCTGCTATTTTTTGAATAGCCAACATATACAAATCATGTATGAAGTGGTTAAAATGATGGCAATGTTGTATTTAGGTGCCCCCACCCCCCCAAGGACCCCTGGGAGTCCCCGGACCACCCACTGAGAACCACTGGCCTAAAGGTTAAGAGGACGTGCTCAACAAACCTCCCCCTGGATAAAAAAAAAAAAGGATACAAAAAAGAAAAAGAAACGGGTGAAGCAGCATCAAACGTTGTTCGCTGCAGATGTGTGATCGCGTGCATATTAAAACAACAGAAGTTGAGTGTCAATGTACTCCATGCAGATGTGACTGGTGGTGTGGGGGTGGGGAATGTGGGGTGGAGGGGTTCAGGGATTCAGACCGGCCCCTGGTAGGCATGTATAAGATAACACATCACGATACGATACGATTCGAATCACGATACGAATTTTCAAACACAATTATTTTCCAGACGAATGACAAAAAAAAAAATCATTTCTCTTACACAAATCCAGTATTTTCTTCTCTTTCTTATACTGGGTTTTTTCTTATCCTCTTTTCAATACAGTAGCAAATGACTGAAAACTATTTGTTTTAATCAATTATCTTGCAAAGATCCTGTATTTTCTTCTTTTTTTCCCTGCTGTTTGCATCACGATATAAATGTTTTATTAAATTGTCACCAGTTTGAATCGATTTACGATAAATCGTTACATGCCTAGCATGTAACGATTGTTACATGGGGGTGGGTTGGGTGGGTGGGTTACCTGTGTGTGCGGAGGCAGGGACAGCCACCCTTTTCCTGATGACGAAGTCCATCACTGCGTTCATCACAAAGATACAAGAAACAAAACATGCACAGAGGTCACTCTCACCACAAGACACCGTTGCGGCGGGGACATCACCGCTGACGCTCCCACAATAAATTCACTTTTTTCGGGCATGCCATTATAAGCTAAATTTGATTTAAAAATCACACATAAAATAGTGACGCAACTCCAAATTTTACGGCATTCAGAACTTCTGATGGGAGGTTCCGGAACTTTTTTTCCTCAGAACTCGTGCACCCACAGATGTCCTGACTCTCCCAACTATAGGAGGGAGCATGTATAGAGCACCGAGTTCTGACGTAATTTACACATCCTACCTGGGTCATGGTTTTCGAATGAAATTCCCATAGATGTCTTTAATATCGCGTCAAATAAGAACTGTGCTCCAAAAAGAAACAAATGATCCCAGCAGTTTGACTCTTATATGAAGCATCAAATGACAACTGAGAAAACGCTAATGTTACTTCTGCCAAATTAGTGAAATTTTCGCCAGAAACAGACTGTATCAAATACGAGCGACTGACTATCATAAACGATGCAGAGCCACCTCCCTGACAATATCGCAGAGACAGTTTGTTTATTTTTGGACCACAATTCGTATATGAGACGATTCTAAGATGACCCAATGTCAGGACTTCTGTGCTCTATTGGCCTTAACTGCTACATGAGAGCAAAAACTGTCACTACAGAAGAAGTGGAGAGAGTTAATGAACAGAGCAGCAATGGCCACACATTCACCCCTCACCGCAATGCCATGCTAGCTCCTCCGTCACGCCGCGGTGTGTCTACATGTTCAGATATAGATCATGTATCATCACATTTGATCGTTATAAGTGTACTTAAGAACGTTTTTTTTTCCTGCTGACATGGCTTCCGCTTGGATATGTCCCTGTAGGCTTGCAAAAAAATCAATAGCGGTGCCCAGTGCCAAACCAAAGCCTATTAACATGAAAAGGTTCGATACTCGCTGCATCGTACAACAAGGATGCACACGATAGATATGGATGTTGGCTGCTTGGACGCTACAAAGGGGAAAGCTCCTGTACACACCTGCACCATGTACATGTATGTAATGCAAATTGTTGTTGTCGGGCAGAAACCAACTGACACCCTACTTGATCATACTACAGCGTCACACAAAAGCATCAAAAGGAGCAGATCTACAAGCTCGAAACGCGTCCCTTCGCGCCGCGTTTCGAGCTTGTAGATCTGCTACTTTTGATATGAATCCTGTAAGGTAACAGTTTTGGACATCAGGTTTCCAGACCGACAGAGACCAAATAATATCTTGTCGCTGTCGGGACGAAACAGCGAAAACCTGTTTAATTGTTATTTAAAAAAAAAAAAAATCATAACAGTGAAAAAGGCTAATCTACAAGCAGGAGCGGCTATTTTCACTACTTTTTTTGAGGGACACTCTTGCATGATGAAGTAGGGCGTTCATTTAACACAAAAAGCTGTAACACACACACACACACGCGCGCACGCACACACACACACACACGCACAGGCAAGCCTGCTCCAGCCTGCGTGAAGATGCATTTTGAGCGATGCAACCTGCACCCTGATGACATGACTTTGACACCCCGGTGCTAGATGAGATGGATGAGGTGAGAAGGTTGATGAGGAGAGGCCATCTGCTGGGCTGGACCTCTGCTGAGAGATCATTTCATTTTAACTCACTATTTAACCCATTAAAGACCGGGAACGCCCTCTGTGTCATTTTAACATTTCTTTGGCTATTCAAAAATATCAGATATATACAATCTTGAAGATTTGTGCAAATCTTCGAATATATAAAACAAAAAAAATTACATTTACATTTGGAACTCAAATCTTTGCTTCTGAGGGGGTCCCTGGAACAAAACATCTTGAGTTGGGGATCCGCTGCCGAATACAGATCTAAAAATCTTTTTCATCTCAATGAACCCCAAAATGATATGTATTAGGCCGGGGACCCCCATCGCAAAATATGTTGTTCCAGGGACCCCCCAGAAGCACAAACATATATATATATTCAAAAATTTGCAAAGAAAATCCAACAATTAAAATAAAAATGGCAGATGTACAAGCTCATAGGGCGGCATTCGGTGCCGCACTATGAGCTTATAGATCTGCTATTTTTGAATAGCCCAAAGAAATCTTAAAATGACACAGACGCGTTCCCGGTCTTAATGGGTTATGGTCTCTTCACAAGGGGAGCTTAATGACTCGCCAAGTCATTCATTTTCAATGAGAGACGAGCGGGCAGCTATAAGGAGACGTGGGGCAAGTTGACCTCATTTCTACCCCACTTTTCTCCCTATTTAGTCCTCATGACAATTAACCCTTCCTACACATTTCTGTGTTGTCCCTGCTGTTGTACCCTACTGTCTCAACTGCCAGTGACGAGCCCCCACCGGGAGGATGTATAGCACCTCTTAGTCTAGAATAGATGGAGTCCATGCGCATAGGGTGGATTTTTTTTTTTCTCGAGTGCGTATTTTGAGATTCTGCCAGGTAACAGGCTGAAATAACGTCCCTTGAGATAAATCTTTAATCCTTTCTTTCACATATCCTGACCCCAAACCCGAAATTGGAAACGATAGGAAAGAGCATAACTTTTGAAGGAAACAACCTACGGAGACAAATGAACCAATTTTCCGAGACAATTTGGACCTGAGGAATTCCTTTAAGCGGTTATTATTAAGATTCAAGCACATCTTGACTCTATTACAGGACAAAAAAACGCAAAAAAACAGATCACATATATATTTATCCTCCCGTTCAACACTCCCCACTGTCAGGCACCGCCCCACCCAGCTCCCCTCCACACCCAGCTTCCCTCCCCGAACATGGCCAGTTGTGTTCGTATAGACCCCCGGCCAAGCCGGAAGTTATTATTGTAAGGATTATTTCCCCGAACAGTTTACTCATCATATCGTTACGTAGGCGACATTGGCATGCAACTTAAAAGTATAAATCAGGCATAAGTGGTCAACAAAATGTTCAGGTCTCAGTGTAATGCCAGTTGAGAGAGAGAGAGAGTGTGTGTGTGTGTGTGTGTGTGTGTGTGTGTGTGTGTGTGTGTGTGTGTGTGTGTGTGTGTGTGTGTGTGTGTGTGTGTGTGTGTGTGTGTGTGTGTGTGTGTGTGCGCGCGAGTGTAAAATTACCTTGCCGTTTGTGATGGTTGGGAGCAAAGCCTGAACTGGAACTAGTGCTGGAGCTGGCTGGACTGGGCTGCTCAGACTGGGAGAGGATGACCCAAAGAAACACAGAGAAAGACAGGAAAACGGGATAATAGATTACTAATAGAATAGTAACCACAATAACTAAAATAAAATGACACCCGGGGGTGCAAACCCCTGCAGGCACCAACATGTCTTGCTGTGAAACACCTTCGTTGATTGACCAGAGTATGTAACTTTGTTTTCGACCTTAAAGTTGCGGTGAAACTCGCAAACGAAGACTCGCTTCTGTCTCTCCCATTACGAGAGGGCCGTGGCGTGAGAAACAACGGAAAATTATGAATGAAATGCTGCACTGCATGTAAATTGTTGGAAAATCTCTCCCTCCCTCTCTCTCTCTCTCTCTCTCTGAATGGACTTGATAGTGTGTTGTGGGTTGGGCCACGCATCACTCGTATACAGGGTATCTGCAAAGTTCTAAAGTGGCAATTTAAGGACATATAAAACCTTTTTAATAGTCTAAAAGGAAAATAATAAGAAGACCATTACTACGTCAAAATTAATCAACAAACTATACTATAAAAAAGGGTCAAACATTGGTTAAATTGTCAAATATTATGTAAGAAAGAGGCAAACATTTTGGAAAAAAAGCCGATCTACAAGCTCACAATGCCTTGCATTACGAGGCATTGTGAGCATGAAGATCGGCTTTTATTTTTTCACAATAATTGTCTGTGGAACCGAGTCAAACTAAATGTAATTCCAAGTGCTTGTCAGGGTGGGGGGTCCCTAGTTGAAATATGATTATTTTGGGGGGGTCGCAGCCTGAAAAGGTTTGGGAACACCTGCTCTAGGTCTTTCCATAAAGCAGAGGGAGAGAGGGAACACCTCTGGCAAATTTGAGGTATTAAAGCCCATCTGGAAACGGGCCCCCCAAAACAGCCCATTAAAGTTAATTGTAATTCATTTGTTTACGCTCCTCTCTCTCCAACAGACAGCCCTCAGAAGATGACCAACTCGGGTCCCGTTAAAGATTGACACAATTATGGCTACAATGATAATAATGATAATCCTGATTGTTTTGCTTAAACAAGGGTAAGTGATATTTTATGGTTAAAACAAAAAGTTGTTTTTGTTAAAGGTCTATATTCTAATCATTGTTATAGTGTCCCCGTCTCACAAGCTCTTTAACTGATTTTGACCTGAGGCCAATTCTAAAAACGCCTTCTAAATCCTGACAAAGGTTTTCTGTAAAACCTCAAATACTTATTCAAAGATTACAAAAAATGTATGTTGCTATATACTGTACATAGCAACAACAAGCCCAAAAGGGTTCCCGTCCTGAAAGGTAGGCCTATAGTTACAAATAGGGGCTCCCGCCCTAAATGGGTTGTTAATAAAGAGAAAATACATTTTCAGGTGGGTTGCCAATTTCATCCAATCAGAAGAGAGTACCCATTTATCAGCTTCAATGTTATGGTTTTCCAGTTCCAATTTGTGTCTGCTCATTTCTTTGTGTCATCACTTTCAATTTCACTTGTTCATCCTGTTCTCCCGTCCTGAAAATATATTTCCTGTTTACTAAAGAGCTGGGGAGACGGGGGGAGACTCCCGTTACTAAACAAACACTATATAAGATAAGAAAGAATATGATAAATGTTTTTATAATGTTCTAATATTCTTTATAATTTTGTCTTCAGATGTCGACATACATACTTATAGAGAAAAGAAAGAAAATACAAAAACGTTTTAACGTTTAATTTCCCCCTTTTTTTCCTGGCATCTATTGTTAATTATACCTCCGTTATGACCATGGACCGGCTCTGAAAGTGCGAAAAAAACATTCCATTTCATGTTGTTATTAATAATTTCTTCAACAAATACCCAACTATCCCCACCTCCCTCATCAGCCTGCAGCACAAAGCAGTGATTTAGGAGACCCAGGCTCTTAAATGTTTTCCTAGCTGATAAGGATGATGAGCAGATCTACTTAACACACCTGCCTGTTAATTAATCGCACGCTGCTTGGCAGGTGTGTGTGAATGCGTGCAAACGAAAGATGCCAGATTAACCCATTCAATCCGGGACCGCATCTGTGTCATTTTAGATGTCTTCGGCTATTCAAAAAATTGCTTCTTTTTTTTTTTATCATGGAAAATATGTGCAAATCTTTGAATATATATGTTTTTTAAAGCAAACATTTGTAACTCAAATCTTTGCTTCTGGGGGGTCCCTGGAAAAAAAATTCTGATGGGGGTCCGTGGCCAAATAGATATCATTTTGAGGGTCCTTGACATAAAAAAGTTTTGAGAACCACTGACATAGCAACATTTGTTTATCAGAAAACTGTTTTAGAAGACATTTGTAGATTCCCGGATTGAATGGGTTAATAGTATTATACTGTACCACCGTGTGCTGCTTACATTTCTGACTAATAAAGTATTCAAATCAACCAATCAGAACACGGTACAGCAGTGGCAGTGTGGAAGCACGTCTCTGGAGAGGAGGCTGTCAGGAACGTGCCCGGTGTGCACTTTGATTCAAGGAGGAAGTTAACAAGTGCAATAGTGATGACACAACAGGCCCACATGTCCTCAACCGCTGCTTTGCTGACTGCACTGACTACACTAAACCCATACCGGGAACGCATCTGTGTCATTTTAACATGTATTTGGGCTATTCAAAAATAGCAGATCTACAAGCTCGTAGATCGGCTATTTTTGAATTGCAGAACTACAAATTGAATAGAAAATCTTCGAATCTTTGCTTCTGTGGGGGGTCCCTGGAACAAAATATTTTGAGATGGGGGGGTCCGCGGACAAATACATATCATTTTGGGTGGTCCTCGACACCCAAAATGATATGAACCACTGATATTACAGCAACATACGTTTAAAAAAAAAAAAAAAATGTTAAGCTCCTTACACACCGGGGGCGTTTTTTTCATGCAAATAATAAGTTTTTTTTAAAAACCTTATAAAGTCAATGCAAGCTTCCATGGAGCGAAAAAGCGTCTTTTAATTATTCGGAACGAGTCCGAATTTTGCGTGTATTCGCATAATCGCCGGTGTGTAATGACCTTTAGGATTTAGAAGACATTTTGTAGAATCCCCCAGAAACAAAGATTTGAGTAGAAAATGTTCGCTTTAAAAAAACATATTCAAGGATTTGCACATTTTTTACGATAATAAAAGATAAAATAGCAGATCTACAAGCTCATAGCGAGGCACTCGGTGCCGCGCTACGAGATTGTAGATCTGCTATTTTTGAATAGCCCAAAGTATTAAAAAACGGTTATAGCTACAAAATAAAAATAAATTACACAGTATGCGTTCCCGGACACGCGCGCACGCACACACACACACACACACACACACACACACACACACACACACACACACACACACACACACACACACACACACACACACACACACACACACACACACACACACACACACACACACACACACACACAGTGAAATATGGAGCGATCCTTTTTATGTTGTGTGTACGAGAGCCAAGTGTTCAGCATGTGGCCTGGTGGGGGCTGAATGAATGAAGCAGCAAAACCCCTGGGTGCTCTGAGAAAACACACTGTCTCTTTGATCTCAAGACCCTCTGTCTCCCTCTCTCTATCCGTCTGTCTAAAGACCTTTCTGTTTGGCCGCTGCCTTTGATTTCGAGTTATACTTTTCTTTTTCTCTCTCTTGCACTGTAACCGTATCCGTTTTAATGTTTCAACTGCTTTTGTTTCATGCATGTCCTAATGGCATTGTATGATTGTGTGTGAATTGATGTTCTGTTTAAAGCACGTTGAAATGTGCTATACAAATACGACTGCCTTGCCTTGTCTGTCTCTCTCTGACTGTGTCTCTGTCTCTCTCTCTCTACCTCCCTCCTCACTCTTCCTCTCTGGATTATTTAACCCATTGAGTCATTGAGGAAAGCATCCGTGTCGTTTTTTGATTTCTTTGGCTATTTAAAAATAGCAGATCTCCTATTTTTGAAAAAAAAATGTGAACATTTTTAAAACTTTGAATACATATCCGTATATTTTTTAAAGCGAACATTTGTAACTCAAATCTTTGCTTCTGAGGGATTCTACAAATGTCTTCTAAATCCTAACAGGTTTTTTTAAAAACCCACAAAAATTGAATGTATTTGGCCGCGGAACCCGATCTGAAAATATTTTGTTCCAGGAACCCCCCCCCCCCGCCCCCAGCCAGAAGCAAAAATGTCAGGTTACAAATGTTCGCTTTAAAAATATACAAAGAAATCGATAAAAATGTCAGTCTATGCTTTCCGGGTCCTAATGGATTAATAGCTTGTTCCGTTTTGGTGTCTCACTGACATGAAATGCCTGGTCAGAGGCCTTGGAATTAGTGACCACCCCACACACACACAGACACACACACACGTCACTTTGTGTCGGAGTGTCGCGCCGCGAGCTTGTACATCTGCACTCACTGCGCTGAGCAATGTTTCAACCACCTGACGAAAAAGTTATATTTCATTACATTTCATGTTATAGTATCTCTGTCTCTCTCATTACTATTCATGCAAAACAAATTAACATCAACGACGAGCACAAGAACCAATCAACACTAAGCAGCACAAGAACCAATCAACACCAGAACCAATCAACACTAAGGAGCACCAGAACCAATCAACACTAAGGAGCACCTGAACCAATCAACACTAAGGAGCACCTGAACCAATCAACACTAAGCAGCACAAGAACCAATCAACACCAGAACCAATCAACACAAAGGAGCACCTGAACCAATCAACACTAAGGAGCACCTAAACCAATCAACACTAAGGAGCACCTGAGCCAATCGACACTAAGGAGCACCTGAACCAATCAACACTAAGGAGCACCTGAACCAATGAAGCTCAAGGAGCTTGGCTGAGCTTGCAAATCTGCTATTTTCACAATTTGTATCTGTCAAACTAAATTGAATGAACTACAGTATACTACAGTACATTCCCGTGAACAGGAACGAAATCGTTCACTTCCAGAAACCGTTACGTTCACGCTTTCGTTCGTCACTCCCCCCCCCCCCCCCCGTACACAGGACGGGAGGGCGGGCTGTACGCACAACGTAATAATAACGCTCCCGCGATAGTGTTTTTCACCACACAATTAGTGCTACTGAGCGCTGAACGTGAACGAATCATTTGAACGGATCACCGCCGCGAACATGAACGAAATCGTTCGTTCACTGAAATGTTTTTTTTTTTTTCTCCCACAACTACTGGCCTGGCCTGGCCGCCGCCGCTGCCTTGAAGAATCCACACAGCTGTGCACACAGCTGGTTGGACCGGCCTGCCAGCTGTCTGCTCAACATGATGAAGACAGATTGCCTCCAACTGCAGACTTGAACTATTCATGCTCAAGATCACTGCAGACATGTGTGTGCCTGGCTCAACACCGCCGTTTAAACCACGTTCACAAACTCAACAGAGAGTCGTATCAATCAACATGCTGCTATAGCCCTCTTCTTCTTGACATTTCACATTTTTGTAAAGAAGATTTTTTATTTTGGAAGCTGTGAGATTATGAGACACTTTATAGACCGAGCCAAACATGGGTGTTTCCCAAACAGTGGGTTTGGGAAACACCAATATTTTATATATATATGTTCTTCTTTTTTTCAAAAAGTATTTTTCAAGAAAAGTTCATGAATTAAAAAAAAAAAAGAAGTAGTAGTGAAAATAACTGATCTACGCTTTGCGACACGTTGTGACCTTGTAGATCTGCTATTTTTTCTAGTTTGGGTCCCAGGGAGAAATGTTCTCTTTTGGGTCTCGAGCAAAAAAGTTTGGGAACCACTGACTTCGATACCTAGACACTCTGATCAGTACAATGTTTAAAAACACAGACAGTAAAGTACATTTAATGGAGCACAGCAGGTTTCACTTTGAAACACTTCTGGGTTAATTTTAACGTCTACTCTAGCTTTTGTGAGCAACCCAGACAGTTTTTATGTTGCTTGATTCACTATTTAGGTGCTTGATATTCATTTTATCAGACACGCCACCTTCCTATCCACCCCAGTTTTTCAAGTTGCTTGATTTTATACAAATTATATTAAAACAATAAAATTATAATTTAAACACCCTCGTGCATTAGAAGGACAATACAGTATCAGTCACCAGAACCAAGGTCATGTGTTTTCAATGCGTTTAACATGCTTAAGATGGAGTTTGAAGTTACAGTACAAAGGGTTTGGGGTCTGGTGGATTATGTGGTTGAACCTAATCTCTCAAGCACCTCTGCCCTAAACATGTAGTGTTGTCGTTAGTTGGAATAAACACAGAAGCACCCGGGAGGAAGTGGACTAAGAAAGGGGAGGAGACAAAAACAGAGTTCCTGTTTCTACACAAAAAAGTGGTTTCCCCCCAGAGGCAAAAACAAAGGAGAACCGAATGGGTTCCCAGATTGAGTTGAACCTGACAATGCTCATTTGTGTGCTGGGGTGTGTGTTTGTCTCTGTCGGCTGGAGGGGTGTAATAAAAAAATGTGACAAGTCAATCTTTTGCATTTCTTTCCAACCCCAAATTGGCTTTCAGATGAAGACGATTAAGCTCACATTGATAACTACATACGTGTGCAATAGATTAGAAAAGCAGAGTACCATTTACCACCATATATCATACGTAGTTTAGAGATAACTTCCCACTAGCACAGCCATGTTTTGCTGAATGTCTCGCATAAAAGCAAGTGGAATAATATCAAGCCATTAACCCATTCAATCCAGGAACGCATCTGTGTCATATTAAGATTTCTTTGGGCTATTTTTTTGAAATATCGTGGAAAATGTGTGCAAATCTTTGAATGTATATGGTTTACAAAGCGAAGATTTTTTAACTCAAATCTTTGCTTCTGGGGGATTCTACAAAATGTCTTCTAAATCCTAACAGTTATTTGAAAAAAAGTACGTTGCTATATCAGTGGTGCTCAAACTTTTTCATGTCAAGGACCCCCAAAATGATATGTATTTGGCAGCGGACCCCCATCTGAAACTATTTTGTTCCAGGGACCCCCCAGAAGCAAAGATTTGAGTTAAAGATGCTCGCCTGAAAAATATATATACTGATACTCAAAGATTTGCTCAAATAATTGCAGATCTACAAGCTCTTAGCGTGCCGCACTATGAGCTTGCAGATTTTCTATTTTTGAATAGCCAAAAGTATTAAAAAAATGGTTATATATAAAAATCTAACATGACACAGATGCGTTCCCGGTCTTAACCCATTAAGACCTGGAACGCATCTGTGTCACTTTAGATTTCTTTGGCTATTCAAAAATAGCAGATATACAAGCTCATATGAGCTTGTAGATCTGCTATTTTTGAAAAATCTTTTCAAAAAACTGCTAGGATTTAGAAAACATTTTTAAGAATCGCCTCAGGTCTTAAAGGGTTAATGGATTAATGGACGTGGGGGGGAATGCCATTATCCCTGGATATTTCCATCTCCCTCCCCCTAGCAGCTCTTTTAGGTCTAAAAGACCGTGGCTATAAGCATGGACATTTCCAAAACGAGTGAATATTGGCAGTGTAGGACGCATTGCACACCAGGCTGTTAGCTCATCTCTAGCTGTGGACAGAAAGGAATTTGCTGGACAATAGCGGTGGTTTGGCCTGTTTTGGCACAACGACTATATGACTCACAGTATTACCGTCTCTGTCGGCTGGAAAACCTCATATGTCCAAAACCGTATCTCAGGGGTCTTCAACAGGGGGTCCGGGGACCCCCAGGGGGGTCCTCAGAGTTACTACAGGGGGGCCGCCAAGTCTTTGTGTGATATGATAGCATAGCATCCCATTTCTGAGGAGAACTTTAGCCAAAAATAGCCGATCTACAAGTTGTGAGCCTGTAGATCGGCTATTTTTGGCAAAGAGGTACAGTATAGGTGTAGAGGGAAAAAAAAGAGCAGACTAAGTTTAAAAAAAAATAGTTTAATCTGCAACACAATTTGAATACAATATAGAGGGGGTCCCTGCTTCATCTCTCGCTCAGCTAGGGGGTCCTTGGCCTGAAAACGTTGGAAGACCCCTGCCGTAACTTTTCGAGGATTTCACTTTTCAGCAAACAACTACAAAAGTAGCAGATCTACAAGCTCAAAGCTGTGGCTCTGCTGCTTTTGATGCTTTTGTGACGCTGCAGTACGATTAAGTAGGACGTTAATTTATGAAAAAAACATAAAAAGTTAGAAGTTGAGAATATGGAGATAGGAGGTTTCTGCCGGGCAGTGACGATAATACTTGACATTCCTTGCCGACCATTTTCCAAAGCATTATATCGTGGTTGGTTATTATTTTTCTAGGACTGTTCATTTCAGGATAAAGATCAACTTGCAGTAACCTGAAACTATAGCTTGAGATACAGTAGGTCATCCATGACGCTGCATGTAATTGTGCTGTTATTACGAGGTGGCGCCGCAGAGGGGGCCAGCTGTCTGTTAATCCATTATATTAAGACCCCGGGAACGCATCTGTGTAACCACTTTAACCATTATTTTATACTTTGGCTATTCAAAAATAGTAGATCTGCTATTTTTGAAAAATCAAGGTTTTTTTTGCAAATCTTTGACTACATATATTTTTTAAAGCAAACATGTTTAACTCAAATCTTTGCTTCTGGGGGGTCCCTGGAACTACATATTTTGAGATGGGGGTCCACGGCCAAATACATATCATTTTGGGTGATCCTTGACATGAAATAGTTTGAGAACCACTGATTATTATTATTTATTATTATTACTATTAGCAACGTATGTTTAAAAAAAATAAACTGTTAGGATTTAGAAGACATTTGTAGAATCCCCAGAAGCAAAGAATTGAGTTGCAAATGTTCGCTTTAAAAAATAAAGATTTGCACAAATGTTCACGATTTTTCAAAAGAAATAGCAGATCTACAAGTGCCGCGCTATGAGCTTGTATATCTGCTATTTTTGAATAGCCCAAAGAAATCTAGAAATGACACAGATGCGTTCCCGGTCTTAATGGGTTAACTGGGTTTGTCTGCATCTCAAGTCCTCACAAAATGAAGACCAATCACAGCTCAGCTCATGCTGTCCTGTGCATACAGTGAACTTACTGTATAGACTGGATCAATTCTCTGTTGCCAGGTTGCACGTCAACAATCAGCGTTTTGAGCTTGTCAAAAAGTAAACAGTTTTGGACATGAGTTTTCCACCCTGACAGAGACGATAATCACTTCTAGAGCTCTACCGTAGCCGGCGCCAAGTCTGTGAGCTTTGCTCCCCTCCTCCTAAACACCCCCGCGGCACAAAAAACTATCTCCTGTTAATGTATGATGTCTGAAAGATAAAAAAAATAAGACGAGGACAGTCAAGGAAGACTGATTCGGCATCAAAATAATAATAACGTCTACACTGCAAAAACCTTAGTGTCAATTTAACTCTACCTCACATGCTATTCTTACACAAATATGTAATAATAACCACTACTAATTGATTTCAGTGCTTTTTACAAACATATTCTTTACTTACTGGACTGGTCTTTCTATCACAAACTAAAACAACAACAACAACAAAATAAAAGACGGCCGAGGGGAGGGGGTGATGGGGAGGGGGGGTCCTGTCTTCAACAAAGACAACAGGAGGCTATTGAGAACTTAACGAGGTAGCCCCCCACATAAAGATAAAAGGAAAGAATAAAAACCTAGATACATTGGAGAAAGGAGAGAGGGGAGTGAGAGAGAGAGTGAGAGATACATTAGAAGAGAATTGGGGCCATGACAGACAGACAGACAGACAGACAGACAGACAGACAGACAGACAGACAGACAGACAGACAGACAGACAGACAGAAGACAGACAGACAGAAACACACACACACACACACACACACACACACACGTATCACTATACTTGTGAGGATTTTGTTTTTAATTGCCATTTTTAACCATAAGCATGAAGCCGAAAAATTGCCAATCTAAAAGCCCACAACGCGACACGTTGTGAGCTTGTAGATCGGCAATTTTCCGATGCAAGGACACCAGCGCGCAACTAAGTGTAAATCAGGCATAACTTTATCTCTAATCCCTAAACCTAACCTCTAAATGTTTAATCCTGATCTGAATCTTTTTTCCAATTTATAAACATCTCCCTGAAAAATCTTTTTTTGTGAAGACCAGCCCAGGGAAATGGTTCCTCACAATGTCTATTTCTCAAATTCTACTATACTGGACCAGTGTTGATTTTGACAGCACTTTTTTTTTTAGTTTTAGTCATAGTCTTTTGAATAAAATTCCATTTAGTTTGTCATACTTTAGTCATCTGTTTTAGTTTTTGTCTAGTTTTAGTCGACTAAATATTATAATATTATAAGATCATAGTCTAAAATGTATTTCGACGGGCCGTGATGGCGTCGTAATGGCTGATTTTACACTAGGTTGCATGCTGAAAATAGCCAATCTACAAGCTCAACGCGTCGCGAGCTTGTAGATCGCGAGCGCAACCAAACATACATTGACTTGTCTTCTTCACAAGTCCTTCCCTAACATTTTTGGCTAGTTTTCATTTGTTGATGAAATTGTCAATATGTTTACTCTTAGTCATCATAGCTTAGTTTTTATTTAGTTTTCATCAGTGAAAAAAGGTAGTAGACAAACTTTTTTCGTCATAGTTTTAGTCGACAAAATCAACACTGGTGTGGACATTTGATTTGATTGAAGTATAGTCGCGCGCGCACGCGCGCGCACACACACACACACACACACACACACACACACACACACACACACGAAAGAGAGAGAAAACCGAAAAGGACAAAAAAAGGCAGCTAGGCCGACATCAATGGCGGCCCGGCCCCAGCAGCAGTAACACTAACAGCAGCAGTAACACTAACAGCAGCGGTAACAGCACACAGCTGGTGTGTTGGTTTATGGGACAGGGGCTTCTTCACGGCGTCATAAATCTCAGCAGCACTCCGTCTTTTAGGGTCTCTTTTGTCCTGCCATCGCTAAAAAGCCACCAAAGCAGCTCTTTCTCTCTTCTTCAAGGACGGTGGGGTTTTTTAGTGCTTGTTTGCGAGCATTAATCTGCCCTCCTCTCTTCTCTGACTGGACAGTCAGGCACAAAAAGATGGAAGGCGGGAAGGGGGGCGACGGACGGACTCGGCGGCTCAAGCCGGGCCCCAGAACATATTCTTGGACAGTTGTGGACATGGTACTTTACTTGAGTAATTACTTTTTCTAAAATACTTTACAGCAGTGGTTCTCAAACTTTTTCATGTCAAGGACCCCCAAATCGATATGGACCCCCATCTAAAAATGTTTTGTGCCAGGGACCCCCAGAGGAGAAGATTTGTGTTAAATATATTTTGAATATATATTTTTCAAAACATTTCAAAAATAGCAGATGTGCAAGCTTGAAGCGTGGCACGACGTGGCGTGCTGTGAGCTTGTAGATCTGCTATTTTTGAATAGCCAACGTTGGACCCCACTTCGAGAACCAATGCTTTACTTTGCTTGAGTATTTCAATTAAAAAAAAAAAAACTTTATACTTCTACTCCACTACATCTCAGAGGCAAATATTGTACTCCACTACAATGATTTGAAAACGTTTAGTTACTAGTTACTTTACAGATTGACATAAATCAATGCAAATACTTACAGTAAGTACTTTCACTCGAGTAACATTTTGAATGCAGGACAGGTATTGCTACTTTTACTTTAGAATAAAAAGTCTTGAGTACTTCATCAACACCACTGACTAGCCACCGATTTGGCGGGGGGCCGGACACAAAAAAAACAGTGTACTTAAATGTTGAAACAAGGCGCCTTTTCAGCTGGACATTGTAGGTCCATTCAAGCTGGTTTGAACACGGGGACATGTTGACATGTTTGGGTACATAAATACCGTAAATTTGCCATCTCTTTGTGTGTATTCACATAGTTAAAGGCTTTGCAGCGACCGCTGTATATTAACTAACAATGTGAATCTGTCCCAGGCACCCCGTGTACAGTACATTATAGATCATAAATCAGGTCCCACGGGGCGCCAATGGCCTAGCGGTTAAGGCACATACCACATATAAGCTCTAATGCAGCCTGACAGCGAGTCATGGGTTTGATTCCTTTGCTGCGTGTCACTCCATGTCTCTCTCACTGTTTCCTGTCACTCCCCACTGTACTAGCAAATAAAGGCAGAAAAGTCCCAAAAATATCTTAAAATAAATACATCAATTTACAATTTAGGCATTTAGCAGACACTCTTAATCCAGAGTGATTTACAGTAAGCAAGGAAAACACAAGTTAATACATCAAATGCATAGAAATAGTAATCTAGGATCATAGGTAAACCAAGACCAACCAGTCTATGGGTCGGGACCCATTTGTGGGTCACTACTCGCTGGCAAATTCCTATCGGTCGCAAATAAAAATGTTTTAATTTCCTACAATTTTCTTTAAAAAATACTATTTCAAAGGATGCAAATTTAAAGTTCGCCGATTTGGCCCCGGTTTCCTGCACAAGTGCTGAAATGTTTACCATTGAGCTAATAGAGCCTGCCTGCTTGCTCAGGGGATAAATTGAATCTTGATCATCAGGTCAACATTCGCGTCAGATCCTGTGTCTAGGTGAGACATGACCTTTGACACGATCTAAATGTCTCAATAGAAGAGCAGGGAGAAAAAATACAACCACCCCAATTGTATAAGTTATATGGTATTAACTGATTACCTGCCAAAGACGTATATATACGTCTTTTAATAATCAGCTGTTGTCCGCCAAAGACGTATATATACGTCTTTGAAAAAAAGGATTTTTTTTTTTTTTTTTTTCAAATTTTTTTTTTTTTTTTTTTTTTTGAATTTTTGTATAATTTCAACCCTTGTCGAATTACGAACAGATTAGGAGCTAAAAATGTTCGAAGATTTGCTGCTCCATTCACTTCAATGTTAAAATTCAAACGGACAAACAATTCACTTTGTTTTTTGGTTTAAAACTACTGGTTTTGAGCTATATTGAAACATCAAACAACACATGTCAACGAGGTCAAAATGACCTCGTTGACATTTGTGAAACCACACCTGAATCTCATCTGTGATTAGAAACCATCTGGGGATCAATCATACTGGAGGAAAAAAATCTGTGGCTACGCGAACAGGTACCAAAATCATGGCAAAACCCTGGCAGAGGCTACAGACTGTTCTGAAAAAACTCTGGCAGGCATTGTGTTAACATCTACTCTAGACTACCATACAAATTGGATTAAATTCAAATTAATTCATTAAAGAAAAGTTACATAGTGGGCGGCAGCGGCTCAGGGGTAGAATGGCCGCTAGAGCGACTGGATGGCAACCGCAAGGTTACCAGTTCGATCCCGGGCTCCCCCAGAGTTAGTGTCGAAGTGTCCTTGAGCAAGACGCTGAACCCCTAATTGCTCCCGATGAGCAGGTTGGTGCCTTGCATGGTTTCCTCCGACATCGGTGTGTGAATGTGTGTGTGAATGGGTGAATGTAATGCACAATCTATGTAAAGCACATACACATTCAATCCCTACAGAAACATAAGTGATGTTCAAGTACAATTCACCAGTGAACTAGAAAAGAGAACGGAAGTCCACTGACTTTGCTTCATTGGCTGTTTATCGTTAAACAGTAAAACATAAAATATACTTGTAAACACAGTTTTAAAATACATATAATTAGGTCAACTAACTGAAAACAGTCCTACCTATACTATTTACCCTTAATAGATTGAATGAAGAATATATTATTGTCCTCCCCATATTTTCTCTTTTATAAATAAGAACTGAAAATGAGTCAATAAAAAATCCTTAGGAGTTCACGCTGTCTGTGAAGCCTCATTTATTCACTGTCCATATGGACATGACCATGAATGCAGACATACAATTATGCTTCCCTTATCCCATTCAATCCGGGAACGCATCTGTGTCATTTTAGATTTCTTTGACTATTCAAAAATAGCAGATATACAAGCTCATAGCGCTATGAGCTTGAAGATCTGCTAATTTGGATTTTTTTTTTACATATATCTTTATATTTAAAGGGAACATTTGTAACTCAAATCTTTGCTTCTTGAGATTCTACAAATGTCTTCTAAAACAGTTTTCTGAAAAAAACATATGTCGCTATATCAGTGGTGCTTACCTTTTTCATGTCAAGGACCCCCAAAATGTATTTGGCCGCGGAACATTTTGTTCCAGGGACCCCCAGAAGCAAAGATTTGAGTCAAAAATGTTCCCTTTAAAAATATATATCTATATTCAAATATTTGCACAAATGTTGAAGATTTTCCAGAAACAGCAGATCTACAAGCTCATAGCTTGTTTATCTACTATTTTTGAATAGCCCAAAGTATAAAATATGGATGAAGTGCACATGCATTCCCGGTTTGAATGGGTTATGCATGAAAGGTAGTTTCTGATAACTACATCACTGCATAACTCAGTTCAGACATAATGTTCAGACAAGCTTTTGTCACAATGGTTATTATTTGTGACGCTATGCAATTCTGATATATTGCCACATTTTCTTTCAAAGTAATTTGGTGGTGGATGTGTGGATCGGGTACAGTTATTAGTCAATAGCTACTTTTCTTATTTCCACACTTCTCCATACTTTCCACACTGTAGGAATGTAGGAACCCTGAATGAAACACAAAAGCCATGCAAGGTGACAGATCACTCAGTCCAGGCCCGCATGGCATGGCTGGCGTGGGCCAACCATGGAGGCTATAGCGCTAAAAAGAAAACGCTTCTCTCACTGAAAAAAACGACGCACGCCTCACTTCCCGTCGTGTCATCACCTACTCCACCGTTTTCCTCTCCCCCTCCTCCTCCTCCAGCGGCGTGCAAACGGAACCCCTCTCCCCGAGATCAAAATCAAAGCGCTCCACACGTGAGGCCTCAATGTGTGTGTGAGCTGTCCCGGGGGGGGGGCTAGCGGCCCAAGGGGCGCTTGCTTCCTCGGGCCACCGGGGTTGCTTTGCTGCTAGCCCTGGGAAGTGAGAGGCGACTGGCATTTGTCTCCACTCGCCCCACACCCCCTGGTTATACCCCCCCCCCCTCATTATGGGACGACAGACCTGCACTCTGGACTGACCGCAAAACCCCTGTGAGTGTTAATGTAACCATGAGTGTAGAGTAGAGTAGACCCCCCCCCCCACACCTAGCAAAACAGACCCCCACAGCGCACCGAGAAGTAACACCAGACACCAACACCACTGTAGGAAATGAACAACCCCCCCATGGGGCAAAACTACAAACAATATAAATGAACAACCCCCCCATGGGGCAAAACTACAAACAATATGAAATAAACAACCCCCCCCATGTGGCAAAACTACAAACAATATGAAATAAACAACCCCCCCATGTGGCAAAACTACAGACAATATGAAATAAACAACCCCCCCATGTGGCAAAACTACAGACAATATGAAATGAACAACCCCCCATGTGGCAAAACTACAGACAATATGAAATGAACAACCCCCCCATGTGGCAAAACTACAGACAATATGAACTGAACAACCCCCCCATGTGGCAAAACTACAGACAATATGAAATGAAGCTGAAACATGTTCTACATTCTCACCACAGACGCAAAATGCTGCGCTGCGAGCTTGTACATCTGCTAATTTTGAACTTTTTTAGAAAAATGCTGAAAGTGTTAAAAAAAACAAATCTTTTCTTCTGGGTGGGGGGGGGGGGGGGGGGGTCTCCCATGGGACAAAATATTTTCAGATAGCGGTCCATGCGGCCAAATACATATACATTTGGGGGTCTTTGACACACAAGTTTGAGAACTACCGGTTTAGAAGGCATTTTGCAGAATCGGCCTCACGTCTTAATGGGTTAAAGTGACACATCTGAGTACTTCTTCCATCGGTGCTACAAACGCACAACACCCCCCTCCACCCCCCCCCCCCCCTCCCTTTCATTACCAGTGACTTTAAAGGATTAGAGGTTGAACTGTGTCTATTCATCGGCTGCTCTCTTCCATTCTCCTCAGGTGTTGTAAAACCATAAATCTCTCTCGTCCAGTCTCTCTTTGGCTTGAAAAAAAGAAGAAGAAAAAAAAACATCCCACCCCTCTCCTTCCCTTCCCCCGACTTTATGAGGAAGTTCTCCACCAAACATGTGAGGACCTGGCAACCCCTGTGAAAAAAAAAGCCTGCGGATTCACAAAAAAACGTGTTTTATTTATTTATAGCCTATGCTCTTTTCCCGTGCTGGCAGGACATCCAACAATCTTAACAAAATGATGAATGAAGATAATAAGTCAGATAACAGAAGGATCTAGAACAACAGGGGTTTTCAAAGTGGGGTCCGGGGACCTCCAGGGGCCCTCGAGTTCCATGGTGCAAAAATGTGTTCAAAGACCTGGAACTTTGTCATTTTTAGACTTGAGCTAAAAAGCATTATTTTACGCTTTGGGCTATTCAAAAATAGCAGATATACAAGCACATAGCGCGGCTACGAGCTTGTAGATCTGCTATTTCTTTTTTATCGTGAAAATCTGTGCAAATCTTCTGAATATATATATATTTAAAGCGAACATTTTTAACTCAAATCTTTGCTTCTGGGGGTCTCTGGAACAAAATATTTTGATGGGGGTCCGCGGCTAAAAAACATATAATTTTGGGGGTCCATGACATGAAAAAGATTGAGCACCACTGATATAGAAACATAGGTTTTTCAGAATACTGTTGAGATTTAGGAGACATGTAGAATCGGCTTCAGGTCTCAATGGGTTAATATAGCACTTGCCCGAAATACGCAACAAGTTGTGAAAATGTAAAAAGAAAAGATTACATATCTCGTATGGGGGTCAACACAATATTTCAGATGGGGGTCCACGGCTAAATACATATTCATTTGGGGGGTGGGGGGGTTCCTGTCCCTGACATGGAAATGGGTGGGCAACCATCTCATTTTGATCTACCAGGACCCATATATTATATAGTCGCTGTCGGGCAAAAACCTCTCATCTCCATATTTTAACTTTGTGTTTTTTCGTAAATGAACGTCCTACTTCATCATTCTACAGCGTCACACAAAAGCATCAACAAGTAGCAGATCCACAAGTGATGCTTTTCGAGTTTTTCAGTTTTGGATATATGAGGTTTCCATCCGAACAGAGAAAATGTTATTTGATGACTCAAACTTAACATTTCTTATTGACATAATGTTTGCTAGAGATAATTCTATGATCACAGATCGGATAACAAAGTTATGCCAATATATATATATATATATATATTTTTTTTTTAAACTATTCCCTCAAGATATTTTACATTTATTATTCATATTAACCCATTAAGACCGGGAACGTATCTGTGTCATTTTAGATTACCTTGGCTGTTAAAAAAATAGCAGATATACAAGTATACAACGAAGACACACAATACCCTATCTCAAAATGGGCTGTTCCAGGGACCCCCAAGAAGCAAAGATTTGAGTTAAAAATGTTCGCTTTAAAAAACATATATTCAAAGATTTGCACACATTTTCACGATAAAAAAAAAATGCAGATCTACAAGCTCATAGTGCGGCACTCAGTGCAGCGATATGAGCTTGTATATCTGCTTTCCCGGTCTTAATGGCTTAAGTTAAAGAAATCATTCTTTAAGTTTTATTATAAAATGACTCGACTTATTCTATTCAGCAGCCTACAATAACAAGCAACAGTTATGTCCTCTTGACTGGCACTGGGTGATCATGCCAGCCTTGTAAAACAGCTACGTGATCACCGTTCCAGGCACGGTCGCTACCCACCCTGATCTACACGCTCTCTTAAATCAACCCTGATCTATAAGCTCTCTTAAATCAACCCTGATCTATAAGCTCTCTTAAAATCAACCCTGATCTATAAGCTCTCTTAAATCAACCCTGATCTAACAAGCTCTCTTAAAATCAACCCTGATCTACAAGCTCTCTTAAATCAGCCCTGATCTACAAGCTCTCTTAAATCAACCCTGATGTACAAGCTCTCTTAAATCAACTCTGATCTACAAGCTCTCTTAAAATCAACCCATCAATTGAAAGAAATATGAATACATTTAGAATCTTTTAACACAAATCTTCTCTTCTGGGGGTCCCTGGCACAAAACATTTTCAGATGGGGGTCCATGGCCAAATACATGTCATTTTGAGGGTCCCTGGCACAAAAAGGTTTGAGAACTAACTGATTTTAGAAGGATTTTTTTTGCGGCCTCAGGTCTTAATGGGTTAGGAAAAAAGAAAGCTCCCCCCCGAAAAAAACAAAAAAAAAAGAGTGCATTTTGTCCAGGAGGTCCTGTCTAGCCCACCCAGACAAAAGCAGCTCTCTGCAGCTGCAGAAACACCAGGTTTATTGGTGCCCACCACCCCAATACACCCACCAGCCACCCTGTGAGCCCAGCAGACCTTCGTTAAAAAGGGTATCCTCTCACGTAAGGCCATGTGACTTTTACAACCATGGCATTACTGGGGGGTGGAGAGGGGGGCTGACCACCAACAGATCTCATCTAAACCACTTAAAACCCTATTCTTGGTTGATCAGATTCCCAAGGGCTCTACAGCTGTAATTCCCAACCTTTTTCTTTTTTTTTCATTTCAAGGACCCCCACTTTGATATGCATTAGACCACAGAGTCACTATTTGATACAATATTTTATCCCCATGACTAATTTGTCAGTTATAATTGAATCTCTCAAGACAGATTCTGCTAAGATTCTGCTAACACGCAGAATCTGTCAGCACCACTGCCCTAAACGTGTAGTGTTGTTGTTAGTAGGAATAAACAGTTCTCACACGGGAGGAAGTGGATGGAACACACACACACACACACACACACACACACACACACACACACAGAAAAGGGATGCTAGGGGTAACCTCGCCAAACCAAAGACCCAACTGAATTATTTAAGTTATCAACTGGGCATTGAGCCTAAGTTATAGATGGCCCATCCTTTGCCATGCAGTGTGAACTACAGCTCACTGAAATTAACCCGTTCAATCCGGGAACGCATTAGGCCTGACCTCGAGTATTCAAATAGTCGCCTAATCAATCGAGGGTTGTTTTTTTTTAAATAAAGAAATTACATTACTTTCTTCTTTAACTCTTTTTGCATAATTGGACTGAGATATTGGCCTAATTTGTTATATTAATTAACTAATAGTTTGCCAAAAAATTAGGATGGGGGGGGGCAACGGCATGGCCTGAAGCCACAGTGAGACAAACGAAAGACGTTTCAAATTACACCGTTCGTTCTAGATACTTACTTCAGCGAGTTCTTTGTTTTGTTTTTGTTGTGTGGCATTCAAATCAAAACACAAAGTATCCAGTACCACACACTGTACATTACACTGGAGAATGGATCAAAGTCAAGGCCGGTAAGATAAAGCGACACTGATGATGGCTTTGTAACTTATACTTTGTGGTTATTTTCCGGGCCCAGTGACATGGTTTTGGACCACAAAGTAGAAAATGAGACTTTGAGAGCTCAAGTCATACATAAACTAAACAACCTATCGAGATACACCAACAATGAGACGTATCGTTGCTGTCGAGCTAAAAACCTCTTATCTCCCTTATTCTAACTTTGTGTTTTTTCATAAATTAACGCCCTACTTGATCATACTACAGCGTCACACAAAAGCTTCAAAACGTAACAGATCCACAAGCTCAGAACGCGGCCCATTTTGAGCTTGTGGATCTGCTACTTTTGCTACATTTGAATTCTGAAAAGTAACCGTTTTTGGAGAAAATATAAAGAAAAAACAACAACATTTTATATACAGAAAATAGCCAATCTATATAGTTTGCGATGCATATGAACTTATAGACTGTCTATATCTGCTGTGTGACACATCGGGTATAAAACAGAGCTTAAGTGGTTAAATCGTTTTGTTAAGTGGTTAAGACTTTTACTTTCGTATCTATGATAGTCTTGGTTTGTATCTATAGTCACTGGAAATCCGCGTGCAAACCCAGTACTTCTCCGTACATGGAGGCCTACAGAAAAAACGTAAAAAGTACAGACCCTGTAGCCAGTAGCCACAGATGTTAACTCGACATTAGGAACCTGTGTGCATTGTATTAGTCCATATTTTTCAATCTATACGTGCTTCAATCCCATCTGTGCCTGAACGTGGTAGTTATGGTGGCTGTGTAACTCTGAGAGTGTACAAATGGAACCAAATGGACCCTTACGGGTCCATTTGGTTCCATTTGTACACTCTCAGAGTTATGGGGGTCCTTGAAAATAAGACAACCACTATGCCACACTAAATGGAACAGAGCCTTAATTAGTATCATTGGTAACACCCGTGAAGGAAGTAAGAAGAGACCCAATTCATTCCCAATATGGCTGCTGTGCTGCGCATAGAGCCTATACAGGGAACTTCCGACAGAATCCGACGCAGGCGGGATTAAAACACACATCTACTGAAAAAAAATCAATGAATCAAAAGGTTGACTTACATCAGACTTGGTGGACATGTCCTCCATGTCCGAGTCGTTCGGGTCCACCAGCTCCTGGAACGGGGGCGGCCCCAGCCCCGCCCCCGACGACGACTTCCTGCGGAGCTCCGCCTCTTCGCCGCCGCCGTCCGCCCACGATTTACCCGCGTGCGGAACCCCCTGGTGGTGGGCCCTGTCTTTCAGCAGTTTTTTATCCAGGTGGTGGTGGTGGTGGGGGGGGCCGTGGTCCGACGCGGTCGTCGTCGACTTCCCCGATAAATCCACAAAGCCCTTCTTCCGCTTTTTGGTGGCCGCGGCGCCGTCGCTGTCGAGCGCGCCGGACGGCCCGGACGGGCGCTTCATGCCGAGGGGCGCGCCCGTCCCCGTCCCCCCGTGGTGGGGGGCTCCCAGCCCTGTCCCCCCGTGGTGGGGGGCTCCCAGCCCTGTCCCCCCGTGGTGGGGGGCTCCCAGCCCCGTCGCCTCGGTCCGGTGGTCCTTGGATATGGGGCTGCATGGATTAAAGCAAAAAAAAAAAATCTCACCACTGAAACATTTTGTTGGGCCTAAAAATCGTAGTCCTGCGATTTTTGAAAGGGGGGGAAAGGACCCCCCCCCCCCACACACACACACACACACGTACACTTATGCTGTGTTTCATAAACAAGCGACAATTATGTAAAATAATAATGTTTTGGTAGCCATACAGCCAGCTAGTTTTGAAGAAATTGCAGATTGAGGCTTTAACATGCTTTTATGAAATATCCAAGATCATTGGGGTTTTCTGGAAGATTGAAAGTGTATTCTATTGCTAGTTTGGCCACTTCAAATACTCTTTAATACTATTAAAATAACTTGGAAAAAAGGCTGTCTACAAACGTGTCACAGAGGTGTTGTAAGCTTGTAGATCGGCTATTTTCGGTGAGTGACATGCAATAATGATTGTTGAACAAATAATTGCGATGAACGATTTAATCATGCTTTCTTGGCATTGAACATCTGAACACATACGAATCATCAACAAATTAAAATTATGATTCTGTTTGCCTTTTAGGCTGTGAACAAATATTGCATAGAGCAGATATGAAAAAATAACTTTAAATAAAAGTAAATAAATATATTTCATATATTTTTTAACAAAATAGCCGATCTACAAGATCATTTTGACATTTTTTTTTATATGAACATTTTAGACAAAAAAAAAGTTATGAAACAATTCTAAGGATTATCTCAAATAATAGCAATCAGGCGATTATGTCGTCATTGTCGCGGAGAAACCTCTTACAGTATCTCCATATTTTGACTTTGAGTGTTCTTTCATAAATTAACGGCCTAACTTGATCACACTACTGACAGCGTCACACGAAAGCATCAAAAGTAGCAGATCCACAAGCTCGAAACGCGGCGCGAAGCGACGCGTTTCGAGCTTGTAGATCTGCTAATTTTGCCATTTTTTAAATTTCAATCCTGAAAAGTCACAGTTTTCGACATATGAGGTTTCCACCCGACAGAGACGATCACGTGACAACGGCGCCATAGGCCCCTTACTTGGATATGGACCGCGGCTCCTTGAAGCCCATCTTGGGGTTGTTGGCGTCGCGAACAGGAACGGGTGGCTGGTGGTTCTCTTTGGGTTTCCTGGAGGAGGACGAGGGTTCTTTGGGGGCTTTGCTGCCGGGCTCCCCTCCCCGGTGAGGAGGGGGGGGTGGCACCCCGCAGTCTCTGAAGGCACTTGTTTTGGGCTCTTTCAAGTCTTTGGAGGAGGAGGAGGAGGAGGAGGGAGCCTTCTCCTTGTGGTCCTTGGATGGCTTGTGGAGCTTGGAGAAGCTGGTGCTGTTGGTGCTGGTGGTGCTGGTGGTGGTGGTGAGCAGGGCGCTTCCCTTGGAGCTTCCGTCCTGTCATGGGGAAGAAGAAAAAAAGACACAAATAACTTTTTGATTTGATTTATTTGTTCAGAAAAACTTCCGCACACCTAAGAATAAAAGCTTATAGATCTGCTATTGTTGAAAAATCGTGAACATTTGTGCAAATCTTTGAATATATATATATTTTTAAAGCGAATGTTTTAACTCAAATCATTGCTTCTGGGGGATTCTACAAATGTCTTCTAAATCCTAACAAATCCTGAAACATCAAATCCAAACTTTTTTCATGTCAAAGACCCCCAAAATGGTATTTGGCCGTGGACCCCAAAGAAAAATTTGAGAAATGTTCGCTTTAAAATGTTAGATTTTACACACACATATATATATATATATTTAGGGGTGTGCCGATATATCGTCCCGCGATATATCGCGATACGTTTTCACGACGATATGTATCGTTTTGGAAAAAAAATATATCGTTTTGAAAAAAAAAACATTTTTTTTTTTTTTTTTTTTTTTTTTTTTACACCAATCAAAATAATCAGGCATGCAAACAGCCCCGAGGTGAAAAGGGCGACAACATGTTGTTTTTTTTCGGGTCAGGTGTCACACTATTGCCCTATTTGGATTCAAAACGGCTGAAAAGCTACAAGTTTGCATGTCTGAATAATGCAAAAACAGAATTATTTGTTTGCATTTCCTTTTTTTCTCCCCCATTTATTTTCATAATAAAAAAAGTGCGTATCGTATCGTATCGAAATCGTATCGAAGTTGTGAGCCAAATATCGTATCGTATCGTTTCGTGAAATTAGTGTATCGGCATACCCCTAATATATATATATATATATATATATATATATATATATTCAAAGATTTGCACACATTTTCACAATATTTTTTTTTTTTTGCAGATCTACAAGCTCGTAGTGCGGCACTCGGTGCCGCACTATGAGCTTGTATATCTGCTATGTTTTTGAATAGCCAAAAGAAATCTTAAAATGACACAGATGCGTTCCCGGTCTTAATGGGTTACAGGTGCGTAGGCAAACAAGTGCACATCAATAATGACCTTCTCTTCAGGCGTACCTGAAGAAGGTCATCAGTGACCTAAACGTTGCTTCTTCTCCTTCAATACATCCACTCCTGTACCGTGCAGTTCGTCAGTGTGCGGGCGTATTCTTTTATTATTGATTTGATTCATTCGAAATGCAATAAAAACCCACAGGGTTAGAGCAGTTTGAGGATAAACTACAAAAAACTATAAAATACAGTACATAGATAAAAACAAGCGCTCCACTATCTTTCTCTAGACCATGGTTCTCAACCTTTTTCAGGCCGTGACCCCCCAAAATAATCATATTTGAACTAATGACCCATTGACCCCCCACCCTGACAAGCACTTGGAATGTAGGAGTTGAGGCATTACATTGAGTTTGACTCGGTTTCACAGACAGATATTGAGAAAATAGCAGATCTACAAGCTCACACGAGGCGCTGTGAGCTTGTAGATCGGCTATTTTCAAAATTCTTTATTTGACAATTTGGCCAATGTTTGACCCGTTTTTATTGTATAGTTTGTTGATATATTTTGATGCAGTAATGGCCTTTTTTTTCTTCCCCATCTGGGGACCCACCCCAAAATCATGTGGGGACCGCCCTGGGGGTCCCGACCCACAGGTTGCGAACCACTGCTCTAGACCATACTGTAGATAGAGGAACCTTTTCTAATAGACATGCTTCAGCCTGCTGCTTAAAATAAAAGACCTCAGGTTGTTTGTAACTGGTTTCAAGGCTGTTCCACTGTGTAGTTCCTATGATCCCTTCCCAACCTTCAAAATTAGGAAGGCTCACATTTGCTGAGAAATAAGAAACATAATTCTGGAGACACTGTTGGGCTGCTACTCAGTTCAGAATCTACGGTGCATTACAAACGTTCTCGTTTTAAACTTAAAACGGTACACAAAAATGTGCATCTGAAAACATTTGAGGTGAGAAATGGGCAATGCAGTAACATTAACGTGCTCCATCAGAGCTCTCTCTCTCTCTCTCTCTCTCTCTCTGTCTCTCTCTCAAAACATAGCAAAGAACAAAAAATGCAGCAGGACTTAAAAAGTTAAGAAATTATTTCACAATTTGGGCTTATAAATCTGTATTAAGTATTAAGTATTCTGTAGTCGGAACGTAACCATCTGGAAATTCTGTATTTCAACCCGGATCTCCCTCTTAGAAACCAAACATCTACCAATCAGCCAAAGGAGAATAATCCCCCCCAATGAGCCAAAGGGGGGGATGGGGGATTCCCCTAATGATAACGTGCTGACAGGTGCAATAAGATTGAGCTCGAACTAAAGCCAAGACAACTTCATTTTATTTATTTAACTACCTCGTATAAAGTATTACCTGTTTGTTTTTTATTGCCGTTTAGTCATGCATATTGCACAAGACATTTTGGCTTTGTGGCGCGCTATAAACCTCATATATAAAAAGGTCTTAAATTGTTACACCCCCTCCAGGCAACAAAGAGATCAAAAACCCATGTGAGAGAGAGAGAGAGAGAGAGAGAGAGAGAGAACATGGCTTCCACAATGTTCAAACACTCTGTACTTCAGAAAGCTCTGACAAATCAATAGAAAATAAAACGGTTTTCGTCACTTCATTTTCCCACCTTCCATTTCTCCCCTGTGCAAAACTAATTATATTTGCACAGTCCTAAAATGATTCCTGGAAATCAAAACTTAGTCAAAGCCTAACTAGCAAGCTGCTTAGCAGAAATGGAAATAAAACATATATATATATATATATCTTTTAAGGGCGCTTGCGTGGCGCAGTGGTAAAGTCACTGCCCACCACCACGGAGGTTGTGGGTTCGAATCCACCGTGGTGCATACTGTATACGGCTTTGTCGAGCGTCTACACGAACACAATTGGCCTGTGTTCGGGGGAGGGAAGCCGGGCGGGGAGGAGGGTGATATCGGTCATTGCACGTACTCCTACGGGCTGGGGGGCGGGACCTGTCAGTGGGGAGTGTTGGGCGGGAGGAGTAGGACGAAGGCTCTACGTCCTCCTGGTGGGGGCTCCTCACTGGCAGGTGAGTCAGTAGGATACGACAGCAGTGACAACACAGAGATGCGTGTGGGGAGGAATTCATTGACGACTAAATTGGGAAGAAAAAGGGGCTAAAAAATAATTGGCTACTCTAAATAAAAAATAGAAAAAAAGATTCAAACATAGCAAAAGTAGCAGATCCACAAGCTCGAAACGCGGCGCGAAGCGACGCGTTTCGAGCTTGTGGATCTGCTACTTTTGATACTTTTGTGTGACGCTGTAGTAAGGCGTTCATTTACGAGAAAAAAAACGCACACAAAAACTTTAGAATACTGAGATAAGAGGGTTTTCCGCGCCAGCGGCAACAACATGACAGATTCTCCTCACGACGACAAACCCCCCTCCTGATTCTCTTGATTGGTCGGCTCTCCCCGTGCTTTCAACTGTTGTTACGGGGCAGAATGGATCCCACCACTCTCTCTCTCTCTCTGTGGCATGCTTGAGATTGTGTGGAAGAGATAGTGTGGCTCTGGCCTTGAGGAGGCTAAAAGGATTACTAATCCTTCCATCTCTCAATAAAAGACAACACTTTGCCTGTGCCACCCTGCAGTTATGTATTATTATCATCATCACTGGGAGGAGGGGGGGGGGGAGTAGATTAACCTATTCAATCCGGGAACGCATCCGTGTCATTTTAGATTTGAGCTATAACCATTATTAAAAATCTGCTAAAAATAGCAGATCTACAAGCTCATGAGAGCATGTAAATCTGCTATTTTTGAAAAATCTTGAACATTTCGAGCAAATCTTTGATTACATATATTTTTTACATTTTAAAGATTTTTTTTAAAACATCAAACTCAAATCTTTGCTTCTGTGGGGGTCCCTGGAAAAAGGGGGGGTCGGCGGCCAAATACATATCATTTTGGGGGTCCTTGACATGAAAAAGTTTGAGAACCACTGATATTATAGCAACATAAGTTTTTCAGAAAACTGTTGCTATAAAAAATGTTCTACAAGCTCATAGCGTGGCACTCGGTGCTACGCGCTAAGAGCTTGTAGATCTGCTATTTTTGAATAGTCAAAGAAATCCTAGAAATGACATGTGTTCCAGGTCTTAATGGATTTAAAAAAACAGAAATGGTGTCTCCTCTACTCTCCTCCAGTCCCTATCAATAGCCTCACAAAGGATCAAACTCTGACCCTTTTTTTGTGTCCAGTGTATGTATGCTGAGCGGGGGCAGCGGCTAGCCCTTTCAACCAGCCTCACATGCACCGCAAACCTACAAGAAAGAAGTAGCGCGCCACGCCGGGCCAGTGCTGCCAGCTCTCGTGAGAGAAATAAGCCAACCCACCTCCAAAAACAAGCCAAAAAACAAGCCAAAAGTTGTGGTAAATAAGCAGACTTGGCAACACTGCAGTGCCGGTGTGGAGAGATGAGAGAGGAAGTGCGTTTGGCTGTGAACAGGGACAGAGGGGGGTGGGGGGAGGGGGGGGGTCCGTTTCTTTCGCGGGGTCATGCCTCCGAGACCCCTTGTCAATATTTCATCAATGCAGTAAAGCCATTAAGCAGTCTAGACGGCGGGGCAGTTGTTACGACCTGCCCCTAAACCACCTTCTAAAAAACCTTTCATTTGGGAGGCCCTATATCCACTCCTGACCCCCGTGACCTCAGGATGTAAAAGCTGCCGGCCCCACTCACTCACACTAAAGTCTCCACCACACTCTACAACCACCCACCCCTCCCCCCACCCCGTACACAGCCACCAAACTTTGTGCCTATACTTCCCTCCTGGGAGGTGAAACTCCGACATGAAAGCTTGTTTATCTCCCCCGGGTTTTTAGTGTCCTTCCTCCTCCAGAGTGAAACACACACACACAGCCAGCCAGCCAGCGCACTGCGCCGCGCGGCCGCCATCGTTTCACTGACCACTAACGCCGTGGCATCTTTTAACCACAGTGGTTCTCAAACGTTTTCACGTCAAGGACCCAGAGATGTGTATCATGTTCCATCATATAAGGGCTTTTGGAGAGAAATGAGATTCGAGCCCTGCAGAGAGGTGGATGTGTGTGTGTCTGTGTCCAGCTGATGCTCGTTGACGCTCGTTAATGTTACATGCATCGAGGCAATGATGTTTCTACACTGTCAAATAGGCCTACATCTAATCTAAGATAGCATCAAAGCCAAAGCTTTTTTTTTTACAAGCCACCCTCTCTGGCTTATCCACAAGTTTCCTAGGGCATGGTGGGCATCACTTCCTGTCCATTTGATCAGGTATCAGGGATGAAATCGACAGGAAGTGATGCCCACCATGCCCTAGGAAACTTGTGGATATATAGCTATTTTGTTCAAGCTGTTGTTGTAGAATTTATATTCATGCAGTATTTATATTATATTTGTTATTAGTGTCTATATGTCCTCTGAAACAATGTGGTTTATAGCGAGAACTTACTTATTTTTGTGTGTAAAACACTTTGTAACTTTTTTTATGTGCTTTATAAATAAAGCACTTTTAAACTGAAGATGGCCAAATTGGCCACTGGAAAAATGATAATAATATCGTATGGTATCGATATCGTGAGCCCAATATTGTGTTTCGTATCGTGAAATTAGTGACACCCCTAACGAGTTCCGATAAAATGTTCTGAGAACGCCAATCCGAAGCTAGGAATTACTTCAATTATAGAAAAGTTGAGCGTTAATGCTTTAATGGGTTAAGAGGGAGTTTTTCGTTGCCACTGTCGCAAAATTGCTTGCTCAGGGTGGGATGTCGGGTCTCTTCTCTACATGTAAAGTGTCTTGAGACAACTTGTTGATTTGACACGTGATTTGACACTTTAATAAAATTGAATTGAAAAAAATTGAATTGAAAGTGGCTAAACTGCTTTTGATACTGTTAAACCATTTTGCTGGGGACCCATGGGGGTCCCGGGACCCCACTTTGAGAACCACTGTTTTGACAAACAGGTGACCGATTCAGCCCTATGTACTTCATCTAATGACAAATAATAATAATGATTTGTTTACTCATTCACTGCCTCTGTATCCGCCCTGTGTTTCATACAGCAGTGCTGCCATAACAACTGATTTCAATTTGACAATATTTGTCAAATTTGCCCAACCCAGTGATGGAGAGGGTTAGTGTGTTCAGAAGGGCTGCCCAACACTAAACCATACAGAGGATGTTAAAATAACCACCAGTGGGACTAGAGGCAGACCATACAGTACATGTCTATAAAAAAAAACTCTAGAAATCTACACGTTCCATGATTAAAGTTCTTTGAAGAAGGTGCTCTCTGCCAAATATAGCAGAGACATGTGGATTATATACATTCCCAGTCACATACATTGTATGCATACTTGATAACTGCTGCTATTTGATACGTCTTTTATCTGCCCAAGAGAATTGTATGTATATTTGTTTTGAAGTTTGACATTTGTTTTGATATTTGATATTTCTACACTTATACATGTAACTGTTGATTCGTGGGAAGTTGGTGCGTGGGTTACAGTAGCGACATACAGTGTGTGTGTGTGTGTGTGTGTGTGTGTGTGTGTGTGTGTGTGTGTGTGTGTGTGTGTGTGTGTGTGTGTGTGTGTGTGTGTGTGTGTGTGTGTGTGTGTGTAACGCTGTGTTACCGTATAGCATGCAGTCGTTTGCTGTAAGACGGACAATAATGTCCACAGGTTAGACTGTGAGTGTGCATATGCGTGTGTGCACGTGAATGTGCATGTGTGTGCGTGTGTGTGTGTGTGTGTGTGTGTGTGTGTGTGTGTCTGAATGTATGTATAAATATACGTGTCCATGTGTGTGTGTGTCCGTGTGCGCGTGTGCGTGTGCGTGTGTGCGTGTGTGCGTCCGTGTGTGTGTGTGTGTTCGTGCGCGTCCGTGCGTGTGTGTGTGTGTGTGTGTGTGTGTCCGTGCGCGTCCGTGCGTGTGTGTGTGTGTGTGTGTGTGTGTGTGTGTGTGTGTGTGTGTGTGTGTGTGTGTGTGTGTGTGTGTGCGTGTCCGTGTGTGTGTGACCTGCTGCTCCAGTGGTAATCCATCAGGCTCAGTGTGTTTACATTGTAAAGTGTTTCCATGTGCAGCAGGTCTCTGCTAGCTCCAGCATGCTAAATGATAGCGCTTAAACACACTCAAAATAACACCTAATGGAAGCAGCATGGACGCTTATTGACATGTTTAAAGGAATAGTTCAGCCAAGAAATGACTGTATTTCGATCATTAACCTACCCGGTAGTCTTTGACTCATGGAGAGTTTTAGTTTGTAAAACATTCCTTAACGGTGAATCCAGAATCCAGACATGACGTAAAAATGCGATGAATGGAATTAATCAGAGACCCGAAATACATTATCATTTAGATTATCTTCTACCGAAGTCCGCTGAGACAAGTTACCCAAATATCACTAAAGAAGAAGATTAACCGGCTCATGCATGGGCGCTTGCGTGCATGTGATTGTGAATGAGCTCCGGTTGAACCCTACGAGCACGCCCATCATGCGTGTTCTTCGCTCGTGCACGAGTCAAAAGACAGCACCAGGTAGGTAAACGATAGAAATAAAGTAATTTCTTTGGTGAACTACTCCTTTAAGCACCGGGGACAGATAGACCTTATGCTCTGAAAAGTGCAGACGCATGAGGTTCTTCCAGGGAGGATTCTAGTCAACTTTCTGATCAGATTTGTTGTGGTTTATTCAACTTTGTTACACCTTTACTGTTCCTGGTCAAAAGTGACCGCCATTTTGACCAACATTTATGGGCAAGACTATATCCAGTAGATGGAAATCTCACGTGCACGCGCACACACACGCACACGCATACAGCTGGCCCCTTTAGTGCCACACACACACAGTGAGAAATCTTCATCATACAAAATCTAAAGTTTGAGTCTTCTGTGTACCACAGCAGGTGAAATTGCTCTCTCGAGGGCACACAATGTCCAGAGGCACTCAGAGCGGGCAGTGGAGGCGAGACACCACAGGTGTTAATTTCGACCGTTTCATTCAAATCCTAAAAGAAAATGACATACAGTGACACAACAATAAGCCTATTGTTGTGGAGGGAAACATAATTGGTCTCGCTGCAGCAATCAGATGAAAAACGCTATATTTATGATTTTGGAGGGGGGGGTGAAATAGTGTTCTCAAATTGCAGCGCTTGACAAAATGTCTTTTGAGTTCATGAGCTGAGAGAGCTGGATTGTTCATGACGTACTGTAGCACGAGATCACACATGTACCGTGTTGAAGGAGAGAGCATAAGATTCAAAAAGAAAAGACGAAAGTCGGCATAATAATACTATAAAACACACACACTTTTTTTTCCCCCGATCGACAAGGTACACACACACACACACACACTGTGTGTGTGTGTGAAAACAAAGAAAAATCTTAACTAGGTACAGACTCAGTGAGCACAGTCTTGCGATCGAGAAAGGTCGTCACAGGCAGACCTGTATCCCGAGAGAAGACAGACTATGCACCCACTGCACACAAAAGGAAGTGGAAACCGAGCTACACTTCCTAACCGTCTGTCCATTGTACCAAGACATCAGAGACACATACTTCCCACAGATTACAACCACACACAGAGATTTTGAAAACATGACCAATGACAAAAAACTCCCATATCTGCTGGGAGAAGTACAACAATGTGCAAACACAGCAGCAAGATTCGTGAGTTGCTGTGATAGGAGAAGGATATCGAACGGAACACAACCACCCTAAAGACTAATCATTGTGTATATTCCTGCACTATACCTGCACCCAGTGATCTTGGTACATAGAAATTGATCTATTGAAGATTCTGACTTTCAAATGTACATTTTTTGTTTTGATTGTATCGCTGTATTGTTGTATTGTGCTTTTTGCTTTGGCAATGTAAACGTATGTTTTCTCATGCCAATAAAGCCCTTTGAATTGAATTGAATTGTGTGCCTCACATTCATACTATACAGTCGATGCTTTTGTGTGATGCTGTAGTATGATCAAGTAGGGCGTTAATTTAGTAAAAGAAAGTGTTGCGAAAGTGTCGACTAGACTCAGTCTCCTCTTAGACCAGCGTGCTTTGCAAGCTGGTAAAAAAGTTGTAAGTTGTAAGTCTAAAATCTGTGTACTTCTTGCACCACTGGGAAGCAACGCAGCGAGGAGCGAGTGAGCGCTCGTCTAGCCGGGAGGAGGAGGGGGTGTTGTACCTGCTGGACTGCTCAGTCGCTCACACATTGACTGACCTTTGACCCGTGGAAGCTCTTATTGCTCTTCTTGGCGTCGGAGAGGGCGGAGGTCAGGGAGCTGTTGGGCAGCGTGGGCAGCTTGAGGTGCTGCTGTCCGAACAGAGAGGTGGAGCCCTCCTGCATTACCATCACCTGCAACACAACAGCAGCACAACAACGCCTACGTGAACACAACTCTTACATGCACTCATCATGTGTATAGGCTCTATGCACAGCAGCCATTTTGGAGAAAAATTGGGCCTCTTCTTACTTCCTTCACAGGTGTTACCAATGATACTAATTAAGGCTCTGTTCCATTTAGTGTGGCATAGTGGTTGTCTTATTTTCAAGGACCCCCATAACTCTCAAAGAGTTACACACCCACCATAAGGGGCCATTTGGGAACCAAAATGGAGTGTTTCTAGTGAACCAACATGCACGATATCAGCACCCTGACCAGAATGGAACAGAGCCTTCATTAGTATCATTGGTAACACCTGTGAAGGAAGTAAGAAGAGGCCCAATTTCTCTCCAAAATGGCTGCTCTGCATAGAGCCTATTGCCTTTCAATACACGTGTGCTGTTCCAAGTCAGTCATGAGCAGTAAAACACCTGTTTTTATACATACACAAATTGTTTATAGTGAGACTGTGCATGAATGAATGAATGAATGTTTTATTTCCGTGTCCGGACAATTTCTTGACCCATCCCTCATGGCATTATCAGACACATCAATTTTAAAACAGAATAACAAACATTCCAGTGTATACCCACCCAGCAACTCATAATACTGATTAGAAACAAGCCACATACAGTACATACATTCATACCTGCACATAGAATACATAAACAATAATGAAAATTCATCTATTATAAGTCACCCTTCTCCTCCTATCCCACACTTTATAAAGATATTCTGAAAATGCAAAGATATGAAGAAAAAATTCAATTAAAGCACCATTCTCATAATCTATCAGGTTTAGATATGATCATAACACTAGAGGTTACCTTGTCCAAGAACCAAAGTTTTAAGATATTTATTTATACATCATTGTCTCTTTGGAATAAACTTTTAGAAATAATCTTACATTTTAGTATTGTTTTCGTATTTTGGTTTCCGGTTCTTTTCTCACATGTAATTTCAGCCATCTTATTTGTTAGTTTAGTATTGTGTATGTATGTATTGTGTGTTGAGTACTGACACTTGTAATTTCTGTATTTCTTTGAATGTTTTTTGTGTATGTGGACGCCATGAAGACTAGCTGGTTGCTATGGCACCAGCTAATGATACTTAATAAAATAAAATGAAATAAAATTAATCAAAATCATTAACTAATTTCTGTATCTGCTGGTCTTATGCTATATACTATATGTACTAGATATCTTGAAAAAACATTAAAGTTGGTTTATTTATATGGATGTATATAAATGACTGCAACTGGAGCTGTTGAACAGAACAAATTTCCTTCGGGATTAATAAAGTATATATCCATCTATCTATCTGATAAGATGAAGAATACAAATAATTACAATATAGGTGGGCTGCCACCAATGCAGAGGTTTTTGGCAAGCGCTCGCCTATTTTCACTGGATGTTCGCCCATTATGACGTGGTCGCAGGAACGCGTTACAAGCTTGTAGATCTGCTATCTTTGGCAAACGTTGGACTATTTTCGCCCCATTACGACATGCCCCGAATAAGGAAGGACGCTATAGGGTTCATGTGGTTAATTTCTTTTCAACAGATTTAAACTCTTGGGGTTATTAGTAACGGTCGAAGGTGAACTAAAGAAGACTGCTTTTGTTATGGTTGAGACTTAAGGAAGGCTAATGTATTAGCGCACAGCTCTGCTCGATGCCAAGAGCAGCACATGGCTACAAGGCACACATTCAAAGGCCTCAAATTGCCTGTTATTGCTGGAGTCTCCTACAGACAGTCATTACATGGCTAACAGGACGGCCAGACGCTGCTGCAGAAACAAAGACAACACAGCTGTTCCAATGCACCATATATGTAAAAGATTTGCACAAATGTTCACGATTTCCCCCCCAAAATTGCAGATCTACAAGTTAGATCTGCTATTTTTTAAGTATAAAAAATGTTTAGTGGTTAAAATGATTGTGGCGCTAATTAAGACCTGAGGCCGATTCCACAAATGTCTTCTACAGTATATCCTAACAGTTTTCTGGAAAAAAATGATAATACCCCTAGAACGAATACACTAGGGCAGGGGTCTTCAACGTTTTCAGGCCAAGGACCCCCTAGCTGAGAGAGAGATGAAGCAGGGACCCCCTCTATATTGTATAAAATTGTGTTTCAGATTCAACTTTTTTTTGTTTACGTGGTCTGCTCTTTTTTCCCCTCTACACCTATACCTCTTTGCCAAAAATAGCCGATCTACAAGCTCACAACGCCTCGCAGCGCGAGGCGTTGTGAGCTTGTAGATCTGCTATTTTTGATAAAAGTTCTCCTCAGAAAAGGGATGCTAAGATTCAAGTGGTTAAGGGGAAAAAAATCATATCACACATAGATTTGGCGGACCCCCTGTAGTAACTCTGAGGACCCCCTAGGGGTCCCGGACCCCCTGTTGAAGACCCCTGCACTAGGGTCCAAGTGGTCAAATGCATTAAAAAGTGCAGTGCTCTCCATTAACTATATGGCCACTGTTCTTTATGAAGTGCATACGTTTTGTTAGTTTTGTCAATAAATCAATCAATCAATCAATTAATCAAAGTAACTTGCACACCTGTTTGTACTTAGTCCCCAAAAGCATATATAGAAATCTTACTTTAGAGTCTTCTGAGCTTCGTTTGTGAGGATCCCGTTGCTGTGAAGGACAAAGACACAACAACGTTAGTGGACAGACAGACAGCCACGGTCTATACAGTTCGTCCTGTACAGTGCTGGAAGACTTCATCCATGTTCAATAACTAATCTTCATATCAATTCAATTCAATTCAATCTTTATTTCAGACCCACGGGCGATCCATATCACAATAAAAACACCATACAAAATGTAACAATAATAGAAAAATAAATACAATAAAAAGAATTCCACCATGTTCAGTTTCGAACATACAGACCAGTGCGCCAATGGTTCCACAGTCTAGAGGAGAACCTGACAGAACTACCTAACGGGTTACTTATGACAGCAATGATGTCATTTACTGACTCAGATGCCCTACACATAAATCTATACATAAGACTGCGTAGCACAGCAGAGCAGGTGGGCACCCCGACACTAACAAACATCTGGCTTGCACTGGAGCTTCTTGGAGCTCTCAGCAGCAGCCGCATACAGTCATTACAAGCCACTGTGAGTCGTCTGTGATGCTGCCTTGCTTGTAGCGACACCACAGGTGGGCAGTATATACAGAGGTGTACACAAAGATTTAAAGAGTGAAATAGGATCTATTCACAGCAGCCATAGTATGAAGGCATTCACAGGTGTTACCAATGATACTAATGAAGGCTCTGTTCCATTTAGTGTAGCACAGTGGTTTCCACGACCCCCATAACTCTGAGAGTGTACAAATGGAACCAAATGGACCCTTACGGGTCCATTTGGTTCCATTTGTACACTCTCAGAGTTACACACCCGTAAAGGGCCATTTGGGAGTGTTTCCAGTGAGTCAACATGCACAATATCAGAACCCTGACTCTGTTTGACCAGAATGGAACAGAGCCTTCATTAGTATCATTGGTAACACCTGTGAATGTCTTCATAATATGGCTGCTGTGAATAGAGCCTATCTTCACCGGTACTGAGCACATCCTAAATTTGCGACACAGCATGTTCCCTTGAGCATACAGCTTCCGACGCAGTGTCTATATATGTCCTTGTCATCATATAATTGGTCCTCACTAATGTTTGATATTGTCGCTGTCGGGCAGACATATTTTCGAGCATTTCGAGCTTGTAGATCTGCTACTTTTGCAATTTTTTTATGTGAATCCTGAAAAGTAGCAGTTTTGGACATAATATGAGGTTTCCACCCCGACAGAGACGATATCAGAAATGTGTTATTTCTTGACCACAAATGTACAGAGTGTTATTTAGATAGCGTGTTGTTTAAACAGAAGATGCCTGGTTTGATGTTTACCTGGTATCCTAGTTTCTTAGAAGAAGTGACTACATTCTTCTCTTTGCATTCAACTTATGTGACTATTTACTCTGCTGTTTATTGACTAAAGCAGTGGGTTCACAAACTTTTTCATGTCAAGGACCCCAAAAATGATGTTTTTTTGGCTGCAGACCGCCTGTCTTAAAGGGGAGATTGTGGGTTTAACATTGCAAATTACAACATGATGACTCATCATGTTGTAATTTGCAATGTTAAACCCAAAATCAATCCTCCAGTTCAAGGCAACACAGAAAGGGGGGAACTTTTTTCTTATTTCCACACAACTCCTTTATGCTATATTAATGACATAGTTAAATATTGAAAATGGGTGGATTTCCCCTTTAACACTTGGGGTGCCAGAGGTTTATTAAAAAAATGTACGTTGAGTGCCAGGATTTTTAACCATTTTTGAGGAGCCGAGATACAGGCTTTTGAAGTCATAAGTTAACCAGGAAGTGGATTGGAGTCTAAATCTTCGAAAAATGATATCTCCTGTTTTTTTTTCAAAAAACGTATATATACGGTTTTGGCACTCCATGGTTGTATTCCCAAAACCGTATATATACGGTTTTGGCACCCCATGTGTTAAAAAAAAAAAAGATTGTGCCAGGATTTTTCCTTCGTGCCACGCTACGAGCTTGTAGATCTGCTATTTTTGAATAGCCAAAGCATAACATGTGGTTATAGTGGTTAAAATGATTGTGACGCCACATTAACTAGTTTTTGCTGGGGACCCGCTGGTACTCCCTTAAGGACCCCACTTTGAGGACCAATGGACCAGAGTTCATGCTTGCTGAGTGCTTCATAGTCTGATCTGGCACTGAAGACGCTCTGGATAAGAGCACCTTGCTAAATGCCCAAAAGTGTAAATTACACTACTCTGCCAATGAGACGACTTTGGCCGTTTGTCAGAATCCCCACACACACACAGATCATTAGCAGCAATGTTTTTAAACAAAGCCTAACGGTGAAGTTGTGAGGCTGTCTGCTTTGCAAATCATCGGCTCCACTGAAACGTGTTGGAGTGCCCAGGAGGAGTGAGTGATTTGATAATGTGGAGTGGAAACGAACGTGTTCTCCGATAACCAGGATCCAAACGCAAAGCGCCGAGGCTTCAAACTGCCACAAAAACATATAGATCAAACGTGTGGAGTGTGCTGGGGGGGAGCGGGAGAGCTTGAAATATGGCTGTCCCTTCATGTTGACCCAACCATTTAGACCGGGAAGCTCGGGAACGCATGTGTGTCATTTTAAGGTGGCTTTGGCTATTCAAAAATAGCAGATCTACAAGCTCATAGCGCGGCTACAAGTGCCGCACTATGAGCTTGTAGCTTTGAGAAAATTTGTGCACATATTTTATCTACATTTTTAACTCAAATCTTTGCTTCTGGGAGTTCCCTGGAACTAAATATTTTTAGATGGGAGGGGGTCTGCGGACAAATACATATTATTTTGGGGGTCCTTGACATGAAGTTTGAAAACCACTGATAATATAGCAACAAAAGTAAAAAAAAAAAAAACTCAAAACAAAAAAGGATTTAGAAGACATTTGTAGAATCCCCAAAAGCAAAGATTTGAGTAAAAAAATGTCGCTTCAAAAAAAACATATACATACATACATACATACATACATACATACATACATACATACATACATACATACATACATACATACATACATACATACATACATACATACATACATACATACATACGGTACATACCATACATACCATACATACATATAATATTCAAACTAAAGATTAGCATACATTTTCATTAAAAATAGCAGATCTACAAGCTTGTAGCACGGCACTGCTATGAGCTTGTATATCTGCTATTTTTAAATAGCCAAAGAAATCTGAAATGACACAGATGTGTTCCCGCATCCGGTCTTAAAGGGTTAAACATTAGGAGGTGTTGGAAAAAATCGATTCACGTAAAAAAAAAAAGAGATTTTTATCATCAACGATTCAAAATCGATTCACAATTTCCAAGAATCTTTTTTTATTTTTATTTTTTGCTGGTTAAAGTTACAGGAGTTCTTATGGTGTGTGCGATATGAAATGGGAGCTTACCGTAATCACAGTAAACATTATCATGTCTTCAGTCATATACAAACTAAACTAACTCCAGTCACTTTCAGTTCAGTACAGCTGACATGTGTGTCACTGTCCAGCTGACACTCGTTGACGCTCATTAACCCATTGAAACTGCCTGGGAACGCATCTGTACGTCATTTTAGATTTATTTGGCTATTCAAAAATAGCAGATATACAAGCTCATAGCGCGGCACAGAGTGCCGCGCTATGAGCTTGTGGATCTGCTATTTTCTGCCACAATGCGCAGATCTGCTATTTTCAAACGACATTTCAAACAATTTCAAACATTTTGATACCAATACGTTTGTACCGTTACTCAAGTACATTTTGAATTCTGGACTTTTACTTGTAAACAGAGTATTTCTGCATTGCAATATTGAGACTTTTCCATAAGTAAAAAAACGTTAGTACTTTTTCCCACCACTGCCCTCCGTCGTGTCGGACACACCGGAGCGAAGCTTATAGGCAAAAAGCCTCTGTTGTTGGGCCCCAGCCCATCCCGGACCACCGCCGTCAGAGAGTGTTTTATGACCGTTAGCCAAGTGCACTTTTTATTTATGTATCCCCCACCCCCACCTCATACCCCCTCCTCCCCCCTTAGCCCGGAGGAGGAGGAGGGGTGGGGGGGGGGCTCCTCATGTGCTGACACGGACCCCTGTCCACACTTTACATTCCTGGCTGTCAGAAGCTAGATTCTTATTACTTTAAAAAGGTCCGCGGCCGCGGCCAGCCGGGGGGAAATACAAGTACAACGTGCGGCGGTTGTCACAAGGCCACACAACCATAATGTTTCCCTCTCTCTCTCCCCTACAAAAATGACACGAGCCGATCATATCGCGCACCGAAAAGCGAAAAGATGCCAATACTTTTGTACTTTTACTCAAGTAACATGAATGAACACGGGCAGAGTATTTTTTTTATAGTGTGGTATTGCTACTAAGACCTGGAACGCATCTGTGTCACTTTTAGATTTGAGCTAAAAAGCATTTTACACTTTGGCTATTCAAAAATAGCAGATATACAAGCTCATAGCGCGGCACCGAGTGCCGCGCTATGAGCTTGTAGATCTTGGAAAATCTTGGAAATGTGTGCAAATCTTTGAATATATATATTTTTTAAAGCGTTTACATTTTTAACTCAAATCTTTGCTTCTGAGGGGTCCCTGGAACAAAATATTTTGAGATGGGGGTCCGCGGCTAAATACATATAGTTTAGGGTGTCCTTGACATGAAAAAGATTGAGCACCAATTCTATAGAAACATAAGTTTTTCAGAAAACTGTCAGAAAACCTATTTTCCTATTGGAAAACATGAATAATAATATCGTATCGATATTGTGAGCCCAATATCGTGTGTCGTATCGTGAAACGTGTGGTATCGTGACACCCCTTGTGTGTAAATTATCAACCTGAGGAAGACTTGGACAGCCACGGCCTTTTAGCAGAGCTTTTGTAAATATAGTGCCGTACTGTTTCCTAAACTTGCTGCTAATAAAGTATTCAATCAATCCGTCTATCCAGTGGTTTTCAACCAGTGGTCCGGGGACCACCAGTGGTCCTTGAGGGAGTACCAGGGGGTCCCCAGCGAAATTAGTTAACATAGCGTCACAATCATTTTTAACCACTTAGCTTTGGCTATTAAAAAATAGCAGACATACAAGCTCATAGCGCGGCACCGAGTGCCGCGCTATGCGCTTGTAGATCTGCTATTTTTGAAAAACCTTGAAAAAGTGTGCATATCTTTGAATATTTATACTTTTTTAAAGCAAAAATTAACTGATATCTTTGCTTCTGGCGGTCCCTGGCACAAAACATTTTCAAATGGTGGTCCGTGCCACATGTATAACAATTTCGGGGTCCTTGGCATGAAAAAGGTTGAAAACCACTGCATCTATCCATCCATCCATCCATCCTACCCCTCCGGCTTTGAGCAGCTTCCGGCGGAACTCCTCCGTTGGGTTGTTGAAGGTCAGCTTCTCACAGCGGAGGTGGTTGACGGGCGGGTGTCCGTCCAGGTGCAGGAACAGGTCGTAGTCGAAGCGCACCTTCTTGGGTTCTTCCTGGAGACGGTGGTCCGTCCACATGGAATAAAAAAAGCAAAAATATCACTTGTCACTTGTTTAAAATGTCAAAACAAAAAGTGTACCTAGCATGTTCTTGGCCTGTCACAAGACTGCGAAGCAATTATTGTACCGTTATATCTGACTTTTTATACCACGTAAGCCATTAAGAACACATCTGTGTCACTTTTCTATTTATTTGGCTATAAAAAAATAGCACATATACAAGCTCATAGCCGCGCTACGAGCTTGTAGATCTGCTTTTTTTGGAAAAAACGTGAAAATGGGTGCAAATCTTTGAATATATATATATATATTTTAAAGCGAACATTTGAAACTAAAATCTTTGCTTCTGGGGGTCTCTGGAAAAAAATATTTTACAATTGTTTGCTTAAAAAAAATACACATATTATACTATATATTTGATTGCCTTTTACAGTATACCACTTAAACGGTGCAGCTTGATCGGTTTCTCCGGATCGGGTATATTGAGTGAAAATCGCCCGATTTATATCAGTGGGCCGACATATCGGAGCACGTTGACCTCTAAACTAAATGGCCGTCTCAATGCGAAGAATGTACGATTGTACTGTATAATTAAATGTACCTTGTTTTTGAAGTAAACTTCAATGGGCAAGATGAAGCCTGCGTATCCACACTCCTCCACTTTGTACGGTGGATCCTTGCACACTGCAACGAAAAGAATGAAAGAAAGAAAGAAAAAGTGAAAATGATGGCCCCCACAGTTTGATGGATAGACCCCCTGAAAAGTGTCCAACATGTCCAAAGAAACACATTTGTAGTAAGTATATTTCCAGGGGGTGCATGATAACCCCTTCTTCCCACTCTACTATTTATTTACCCTTTCAGACCGGGAACGCATCTGTGCAATTTTTAGACTTCTTTGGCTATTAAAAAATAGCAGATATACAAGCTCATAGCGCGGTACCGAGTGCCGTGCTATGAGCTTGCATAACCTTTTTTATTTTTGAAAAATCCTGAACATTTTGGCAAATATTTGCTTCTGGAGGATTCTACAAATGTCTTCTAAATCAGAGTTTTTTTTTAAATTTCATATCAAGGACCCCCAAAAGGATATCTATTTGGCCGCAGACCCCCCATCTCAAAATACGTTGTTCCACGGACCCCCCAGAAGCTAAGATTTGAGTAAAAAATGTTCGCTTTAAAATATTTATATATTTAAACTTGCAAAACCTTTCACGTTTTTTCTAAAATAGCAGATCTAGAAGCTCATACCGTGGCACTCGGTGCGCTTGTATATCTGCTATTTTTGAATAGCAGAAGCAATCTAAAATGACAGAGATGCGCCCCCGGATTGAATGGGTTAAGAGGGGCATCGCAAAAAGCAAGTAAAGCGAGCAAAACAACAGCACTGGAATCTCTAACATGCTGTTGAGATGCGGGTGTTGTCAATATGGTGTTGGTGTTCTGTGTAACCTATGCATGTGTGCACTGTAGATCCTCTTGAATATAGATATTGTGGTGTTGACTATAAGTCAGTGTACCTGCCGAGGGGGAGATGGGGGGGGGGGGGTGTTTACAAGTCTGTGCCCAGGGGCCATTATCGTCTTATAAGCCACCTATGCTTCCTGCATATAGTGGAGTGCCAAGCATCTGTTGATGTCCTTGAGCAGTCCTCACTCACACTGGCTTTGTGTGTGTGTGTGTGTGTGCGTGTGTGTGCGTGTGTGTGTGTGTGTGTGTGTGTGTGTGTGTGTGTGTGTGTGTGTGTGTGTGTGTGTGTGCGTGTTGTTGAGGGGCTTTGAATACACTCCGCAACAATGTGAAAGAAATCTTCTTTGTGCAACATGATTTGTGAACGCTGTAAAACAAAGCCCAGAAGGCAGCGCATAAAAAACAAACACAGCTCCTGCAAAACTTCCACAATAGACAGCTTTTCAAAGTACATTTGCTGTAACCAAAAAATAATAATAATAATAATGAATCTTTAAAAGCATATCACCGATCACATGATATTTGCTTTAGAACAGGGGTCTTCAACAGGGGGTCTGGCATCCTGCCTGAGAGCATGTGAGCCTTATATCAATGCATTTGAGCATTTATATAATTTAAAAAAAAAAAAAAAAAAAATATATATATATATATATTTATTTATTTTTACAGAAAAAAGTCATACTGTGGTGGTCGGATTTAAGGGGTGGCGGCCCGCCACTGCTTAATGCATATAGGGGGAAGCACTGAGCTTGTATATCTGCTATTTTTGAATGGCCCAGATAAATCTAAAAAATTACGCCGATACGTTCCCGGATTGAAAGGGTTAAAGTATAGCTACGATAGCTACATCGGCTGCTATAGTTATCGTGCCGAACCGTTAAAAACCTGCACCTTCTTCCATTCGTGCATCGTCTCCTGGGACCTCATTACAGGGGAGAGGTAGCTTCTATTTCCATCCAAACCCTTCTCCATGCATCCATACCAGGAGAATCGGAGCTCAAATTAAAAGGGGGGGGGGGCGGGGTAGTGTATATAGATCTCACACACCTTGGCAAACCTATGTATGGCAGGCAGACAGACAGACAGACGTGTAGGTGTCTTTAGGTCCCAGTAGGGATTTATAAAACACAACACAAACATCTGTAGGAGCTCAGGTGACCTACCCTGGAGACTGTTTGTTTGTCAGACAGCCTCCCAGAGGAGTCTGTGTGGAAAGAATACCAACTAGTCTACAATGGTGTATGGTTTTCCTTCCTAACATCTGAATATGTGTGTGCGTACTACCTAGTGGTGGAGAGTAACTAAGTACATGTACTCAAGTGCTGTACTGAAGACCAATTTTACTTTACTGGAATATTTCCAATTTTCACTACATCTCAGAGGCAAATATTGTACTTTTACTCCACTACAATTATTTGAAAACTTTAGTTACTTTGTAGATTTTGATCATTACAAAAACATACATTAACCACTTCAGCCTGATCTGCTATTTTTGAAAAATTGTGAAAATCTTTGAATCTATAACATTTTTAAGCCAACATTTTCAACTCAAATCTTTGCTTCTGGGGGGGTCCCTGGAACTAAATATTTTGAGATGGGGGTCCAATTTTTCAAAGATAGCAGCTCTACAAGCTCATAGCGCGCTATGAGCTTGTATTATCTGCTATTTTTGAATAGCCAAAGAAATCTAACACAGATGCGTTCCATGTCTTAATGGATTAAAAACCGCACCGCTGGCTGGCTGGGGGCCAGGCCCCCCCCCCCCGCAACACAAATATTATGGGTCACCATTAATGGTGCGACAGGGTCAGGTTCAATTTCACCACAAGCTAAAAGACTCCATTCACCACACGGCTGGTTCATGTGGAATCTGGTGAGGGGAGATGAGCCGATGCAAATGTAAACAAACACCGAGCAGAGTAAAGGTCCATTTATCCCATTTAGACCCACGAGGCCCATTCTACAAAATGACTTCTAAAATCAGTGGTTCTCAAACTTTTTTCGTGCCAAGTATCCCCAAACCGACAGGTATCTGGCCGCGCGGACCCCCCATCTGAAAATGTTTTGTGCCAGGGGAAAATGAAGAATTCAAAATGATTGGAAATGTTTCAAACACTTGGAAGATTGACTCAAAAAATGCTTGTAGATCTGCTATTTTTGAATAGCCAACGCTAAAAACTAAAATGACACCGAAGCTTTCCCGGTTTTAATGGGTTATATACTTCGTTGAGAGTGGGGTGTCGCCGCGCACCGAAAAACGGCCAATTTAGACGCTCGCGACGCGTTGCTCTAGAATAGATCCAACGTGTTGTTGTTGTGAGCCTGTAGAGCTTGTTACACACACCAGTACGTAACTAAGCATAACTCATTACTAAAAGGAGCACTTCGCACATTTTGGGGGAAAAAAACGATGATGTCACTGCTAGGCAGGTTTCTCAAGTCTCCACAGCCCTCCTATGAGACGCAGACGGAGTAGGAAAAAAATGCTACCATTTTATCATGAGCATTAAGTGAGGACCAACTATATGAACATAGGTTGAAAATGGGTGAAGTCGTCCTTTAAGTGCTTAATCGATTTAGTCAAATATTAAAAAAAAAAAAAATCACACCCAGTGTGAAGAGAGTGGTGCCTTTGAATTAGTGTAACTGGCTGCATCCTTGTGTTGCAATCTGCTGCAGCTGTTGAGGCCGTGCTCAACCGAATGGACGGACGGACGGACCCACACACACGGTCAAGTGTAGGAGTGGTTGGCACCACTCAAAAAAACAGTCAAACAAACAAACGGTAGGTGTAGGTTTGATAGCGATAACAGCCTGTTCTAGCCTATTGCATTTCCCCAGGCAGACGCACAGCTGGCGTTACACCAAGGCGTCTCTGAGAGACCAAATTAAATGCAACACAATCCACTCCAATCTTTTACAGTGATTACAGTAGCTTTGAAAGAGGAGCCCGGGCCGTGTCTTTTAACGGAGCATGAGTCAGGACCTACAGTAAAGTACACCCAGCCCCCACCCACCACCCATTCAGAATGACTCAGGAGGACATATACCCACCCCCCACACACACACACACACACACACACACACCCCACACAAAAGTACTCAAATGTTTTATTTGAGTAAAAGTATCGATGCTGCAATGTAGAAGTACTCTGTTACAAGTAAAAGTCCGGGAATTAAAAATGTACTTGCGTAAAAGTACCAAAAGTAAAAGTACTAAAATGTTTGAAAATAGCAGACCTACAAGCTCGCGATGCGACGCGTTGTGAGCTTGTAGATCGGCTATTTTCAAACAGCCTAGGTATAAAATAGGGCTAATGTATGTTTTATAACGTAATACGTTTATATCTGCAAAGTAACTAATGTTTTCAAATAATTGTAGTGGAGTTAAAGTACAATATTTGCCTCTGAGATGTAGTGGAGTAGAAGTAAAAAATATAGACAATAGGAAATACTCCAGTAAAGTAAAAAAAAATACCTCAAAATTGTACTTAAGTACAGTACTTGAGTAAATGTACTTAGTTACTACTGCCACCCACCCAGCCATCCAGCATGACTCAGGACCTACACTCACCCACCCATCCAGCTGCCCTGCTGAAGATGCCACTCACAGAACAATGGCAGTCAGTCACACAATGCATCTGCCATAGGGCTTCTGGGCAATTAAACGAAAATGTCTCGAAACTGATATTTAACTCTCTGGCGTCCACATTTTGGTCTAACCCATTGAGACCTGTTTCTACCTATACGTTGTTATACCTTTCAATCCGGATGCCACCTCTGTGTCTCATTAGTTGTTGCTATAATACAGTAACATCATTTTTTTTTTTTTAGAAAGAATTTGAACGTTTTCAGAAAACTATGGTTAGGTTTTAGAAGGCGTTTTTAGAATCGGCCTCAGGTCTAAATGGGTTAACCATCGTTGTCATTTTCGATTTTTTTTTAGCTATAACCAATACCATTATTTTATACTTTGGCTATTTTTTGAAAAATCTAGATTTTTGGGGGAAATCTTTCAATATATATATTTTTTCAAGCGAACATCTTAAACTCAAATCTTTGCTTCTGGGGGGGTCCCTGGAACAACATATTTTGACGGGGGTCGGCGGCCAAATACATATCGTTTTGAGGGTTCTTGACATGAAAAAGGTTGAGCACCACTGATACAGAAACATACGTTTTTCAGATTACTGATCGGCCTCAGGTCTTAATGGGTTAAAATACAAAATGACTGTACATTTTTGTAAATCCTTGCTAGCGCCGGTATGGCAGACTGTAATGGTTTAAGACCAATAACAGACTCAATCTTGCTCACGTAGGTTAATCGAATGACCGAGGAGCGAGTATTGTATGGGTATGAAACTCCACTTGCAGAGACGTTGAACTTTCTTGGGATCAAGTAGCCTATTGTGTTGGATAGATAATCCAACACAATAATATATCACTGCATGTTTGCTTTCTGTCAAAGTTAAGACAATGGTGTTTAATGCGTTTTTGAGTGTGTGTTGATTTGTTTAGTCTAGCTAAAACACTGTCCCGGGAGAAAAAGTGATTTACGGACAAAGTTCAAGCATCTGCGACGTATTAAAACAAGCAATGATGTTTAGCCAACGTCAACTTAAGTACACTATTGAATAGGCTATTACACGGCTGAAGCTGTGAAAAGACACTGACATTATTATTAACGCCGGTATGGTGGATTCAGCATGATTTGCGGTGTCTCCAGCAGTGTTGCCAGATTGTGCGAGAGAAACAAGCAACCAGGTCTATGAAAACAAGCCCAAAAGAAGCGACTAAAGGCTACATGAGCACTATATAAACCTATGTACATCGGCTATTTGAAAATATATCTACAAGCTCACAAGACATCGATGCGACGCGTTGTGAGCTTGTAGATCTGCTATTTAAAATAAAAGATCTTGGGGGGAAAAAGTGCAAAATGTGGAATATTTTTTGAAACATTTGAACAACACAAATCTGGTATGGGGGTCCCTGGCACAAATTATTATTCCAGATGGGGGTCTGTGGACAAAAACACATTAATTTGGAGTTTAAACGATTATCGTTTTGGAAGCAAGCCCAAATGAGCCACTACACTTTAGAAACAAGCCCAAAAGACACAAAGACATGGCAACACTGGCTCTACTGTAGTTTAGACATGGTATCGAGTATTTCCCAGTTTGAAGTGGCGTTCCTTTCCATCCCCACCCGTCTGCTGCTGGCTGTGACTCAGCTGGCCTCTCCGCTACATCTGTGAGTGAGTCACCAAATCTCATTTCAAGCGTTGGATATCAAACCATGCAAACAACCAGTGTCCTCTAATCACCGCACATTGATTCGAGAGCCTCGGTTATAAGCACCGGCAGAGCAATCATTCATTGCACACGCTTTGGGTTAACCCATTAAAACCGGGAACGCATCTGTGTCATTTTAAGATTTATTTGGCTATTCAAAAAATTGCAGATATACAAGCTCATAGCGAGTGCCGCGCTATGAGCTTGTAGATCTGCTATTTTTGAAAAGTCTTGAACAATTGTTACAAATCTTTGAACATATATATACTCAAGCGAACATCTTTAACTCAAATCTTTGCTTCTGGGGGTCCCTGGAACGACATATTTTCAGATGGGGGTCCGCGGCCAAATACTGTACATATCATTTTGGGGGTCCTTGACATGAGAAAGTTTGAGCACCACTGATTATAGAAACATACGTTTTTTTTTTCAAAAAACTGTTAGGACTTAGAAGACATAAGAATCCCTAGAAGCAAAGATTTGAGTAAAAAAAAATCTCTTGAAAAAATATATATATATATTCAAAGATTTGCACAAAAAAAAAAAAATCACGATTTCCAAAAATAGCCAAAGAAATCTAAAATGACAGATTCCAGTCTCAATGGCTTAATCACCATGACTCAATCTGTGCGAAAAAGGTCAGGTATTTTTATTTGGAAAAGAATCCCTTTGCTTTTTGCTGGACTCGACAGTGTGGAAGAATCATGGCAGGAGAGAGACTGTAGGGCGAGGAGGGGGTGACGACGACGTGGCACGGGGGTCAAGAGATGGGATTCGAACCCAGAACCAGGATGTGAGTCAGTATTCCAGTCTGTGTGTGTACAGTTCGAGAACCTAGCAACCGCATCTGACCGCTGACACTTAATCCAATCTAAGCCCCCGGAAACACATACATCATCATCATACAACATACGTCATTTTAGATTTTTGGCTATAACAATTATTTTATACTTTTGGGCTATTCAAAAATAGCAGATCTACAAGCCGCCGCGCTATGAGCTTGTAGATCTGCTATTTTTTTGAAAAATCTTGAAAATCTGTGCAAATCTTTGAATATGCAGTTTTTTTTTAAAGCAAACATTTTTAACTCAAATCTTTGCTTCTGGCTGATTCTACAAATGTCTTCTAAAAAAAAAGAAAAATCTTATGTTGCTATAATCAGTGGTTCTCAAACTTTTTCATGTCAAAGGCCCCCCAAAATGCTATGTATTTGGCCGCGGACCCCCATCTGAAAATATGTTGTTCCAGGGACCCCCCAGAAGCAAAGATTTGAGTCAAAGTGTTTCCCTTGAATATATATTCATAGATTTGCAAAAATATTCAAGATTTTTTGAATAGCCAAAGTACAAAATAATGGTTATAGCTGAAAATGTAAAATGACACAGATGCGTTCCTGGATTGAATGGGTTAATGTTTATTTGAATGCATTTCAAGTAGCAGATACAATTTCAGATACTTCTACTCAAGCACTGTGGCTCAGATACTTCTACTCAAGCACTGTGGCTCAGATACTTCTACTCGAGCACTGTGGCTCAGATACTTCTACTCAAGCACTGTGGCTCGGATACTTCTACTCAAGCACTGTGGTTCAGATACTTCCAGGCCAATTATTTGACATAATAGCAATTATTTAGCATAATCATCATAATCGTTTCCATGTTGTAAAATTATCATAATTGTTTCAAAAAGTAGTGGAAATAGCAGATCTACAAGCTCACGACGCATCGCAATGCGATGCGTTGTGAGCTTGTAGATCGGCTATTTCCACTATAAAAGAATGTATTACATATGCCAGTCATTGCTAAGTATATTTAGGTTATTTGTCACATCTACCCTGTGTAACGTCAAAGCCTGACAGGCTAAACAGAAATGTAATTTTATAACGGTCCAATGTTCAACAACAGAAACACAATTCATGAAATCGCAATTATTTGGGTGAAAATGAATCGTCATCTTATTTCGTGACAGCCCTAGATACTTCTACTCAAAAACTGTCTCAGACAGTACTTGGTCCACCACTGGTGGTGATTAGTGTCTCGGTATGGGTGAGTTCTCTCGTCGAATGACCACCGTCCCTGAAATAAGACATCATTAAACTACAGGGGTCAACGCAGTTTGGCCCCTGAGGTTCCAGGGGCCAAAACCCTGTGGCCCCAGTGACTTCATCATCTCTAATCAGCTTTAAAAAAATAATAAGACAACTTGGTAAAAACTAAACTTCCAAAGACAGAGATAAATAAATGCAAAAAAAAGGCACTTACTGAAACTTTTGTTTCAAGCGCCATATAGTTGCTGTCGGGTCAGAAACCCCTTATCTAATAATATAATGGTATTGTATATCGTAATACTACTAAACATTTAGAAGAGGTAAGAGGTTTCTGCCCAACGGCAAGCAACAAATACAGTATAACATTTGATGGCGTGTCAACCACACCATAATATGAAATGAGGTCCCAGACATGAAATACATACAGTGTGAAGCCTCGCCCATCACTAGGGACACTATACAGATGGTAAGGTGTGTGTGTGTGTGTGTGTGTGTGTGTGTGTGTGTGTGTGTGTGTGTGTGTGTGTGTGTGTGTGTGTGTGTGTGTCCTTGTGCCACAGGGTGTCATGGTAGCAAGTCTCAGATGATGCTAACACAAACAAGCCCCTCAGAGGGAAATGGCGTTGCTTGCTGCCAAACTCCCATACCTCCCTTGAGACTGTGTGTGTGTGTGTGTGTGTGTGTTGTGTGTGTGTGTGTGTGTGTGTGTGTGTGTGTGTGTGTGTGTGTGTTGCATCCTTTTCAGTACTCTTCCAACAAATCCTCCTCAATTCAGCTCGGCTTGCCTCTGGTTTATGAATTATTCTGGTGCCTCACAACCGGTGCCAAACCGTTTCCATTTGGGATAACGGCACCGCTGCTGCTACATCAGTATGTGTATATCGTTGTTGTCGGGCAGAAACCACTTATCTCCATATTTGAACTTGTTGTATTTTTTTCCATAAATCTACGCCCTACTTGATCATACTAAGGCGTCACACCAAAGCATCAAAAGTAGCAGATCTACAAGCTCGAAACGCATCGCGTTTCGAGCTTGTAGATCTGCTACTTTTGCCCTTTTTTTTATTTGAATCCCGAAGAGACTATATATTGTCCTGCTTGCAAAAAAAAAGGCCATGTCTGTCAGACACAATCACAAGTGTGCATTTTCTTAAGTTTATCATGAACTCATAACTTCTCAAAAACACCGGTGAGGTCTTCTTATGAATCACCAAAAATCATCACATCGGTACAGCACTAGTCACCATGGATTAAAGCAAAATCAATTGTCACGACTGAAAAATGTTTTCAAAAATGTCAAATGTTGTTAAAATCTTAAAAATAATGACCGAAAATAGCCTACTGTATTTGCAAGCTTGTAGATCGGCTATTTTCACTGCACAACTTGCTTCCCATAAGACACTGAAATCAGTCGACTTAGCAACTTTAATCCGTGAGTCTCTCAAGACAGACTGTTGACTCACTCGATTTTCAAACGCTTCCCGGCATACAATCACAGTCAACGGAAGCACTGGAAATGCGGAGAAACCACGGCGGATCATGTGCACCATTTGTCATTTTGTTTTGGGAGACTTCATGCTGTTTTGAGATCCCGGCTGCTTAGTTCTCTCTTGCCTAAAATCTTTTTCTTTTGGGAGACACAGTTTTACGTTTTCGACATCTGCAGAGGCTGCGTGCAGGAAATCTGAAAATCATAGGTTACAATCGCTTCCCCGCCACGCCAGATCAGCAGCTCTGCGTCGCTTCCGAATAAATCGCCTAAATTTACAAGCTCAGAACGCGCCGCAATTGTGAGCTTGTAGATCGGCTATTTTCGAGCCGCCACGCAACAAAGCATATAAGTCAGTCGTCTGGGTTGTATGAAAACACTTGCGAGGGTAAAATATACAGTCGGCAGAGTGGAGCACATGTTCCTCATAGGGGCTCAACACATGGAGCCAATATCCTGAAGATGTGGCCATGCAGCCCCGAGCACGCTGCACCAATAGAGCCCGACCGCACCGCGCCACGCCGGGGGGAAAGCCCTCTGCAATACACAAAGATTAACAATCCGCGGTTGACCTCATCAAAGTTTAGGAGACTTGCTGCCAGAGGGACTGATCTCTGCGACACACACGCACACGCACACACACACACACACACACACGCACACACACGCACACACACACACACGCACACACACACACACACACACACACACACACACACACACACACACACGATTTTCAAAGTGTGGGGGTCCCTGAGGGGTTTCCAGGGGACCCCCAGAAAAGATTTTGATAGTTAGGAACCAAATAGGCCCTTACAGGTCTGTAGCTCTGAGGAGAGAGTACAAATGGAACCAAATGGACCCATTTGTACACTCTCAGAGTTTAAGGGGGTCCAAGGCCTAATGCACACCAAACTTGGGGTCTTTAAAATTAAAACGTTTCAGAACCTCTGCTTTAGGCCACCGTTATGGGACCGGACGGTTATATGATCCACATTAAGAGAAACAAAAGACTAGAAAAGTCAGATCCTAGCCATGCCGGGTTTGCCTACCCGGGGCTGTGTTGCGACCTGTTATACCTGTCTTCCTACTCTTCCACTGAGACATTTAGATGGTGACAGGTAGGTAGGAAAACCTGCTGGTTGACAAGTAGCACTGCCTGAAGCTCACAATTACTATAACCCCCTGGCCAAGCAAGGTTTACCTCATGATAGAAGAGGTAGAAATTTGGTCTTTCTCGCGCGGGAGACCTGGGTTCAAATCCCAGGTTTAGGACATACAAGCTACTGATCGTGGTTTTAATTTAACCGAGTGTGCCCAATTTTACCAACACTCACTGAGTTATAAGAACGTAAATTAAAGGAGAGAAGATGAAACAGACATCTAATATACTAAAAATCAGTCTGCAGAAAAACATTATTATGGCCAATTTACAGTAAGAGGAGCTATGCTTTCTCTAAAAGTGGTCTGGTAGACATCCAAGTGGATCTGGATTCAGACCAAGTTACCGCCAGCTTTTCTCTTTGCAACAGAGAAATAAGTCAGTGGTCTTTCTGCCAGCAAACCATAATAATAATAATTGATCGTGAGGGTTGGACACAAATGAGGGAATATTTTCCCTAAGCTCCCGGCTTAATCCAGTAAGACCGGGAACGCATCTACGTGTCAATTTCAGATTTTCTTGGCTATTCAAAAAATAGCAGATATACAAGCTCAGCGAGTGCCACGTTATGAGCGTTTAGATCTGCTATTTTTGAAAAATCTTGAAAATTTGTGAAAATCTTTTAGTATATATATATTTTTTAAAGCGAACATTTGTAATGCAAATCTTTGCTTCCGGGGGGGGAATGGGTTAACAGCAGTAGTCAATGGCGAATGGTTGTCAGGTATTTGGCCTCCCATCAGGCATAATACGCTCCACTCCACTTAGCAGTAAATCTCACTTTGTTTGTTCAATGTCCCATTTCACAAAATGCCAATGAAAACATTGTGTCCCCCTTGTGACAAAAATCATTCTGATCATTCTCCTCCATCACACTCTTTGGCAACGCGGCACAGAGTGAATTTTACTCTTCACCGATTCTGATTCTGACACAGTTAATGCGTTTTGGACTCAGTCTCGTGCTTGCTGACCGCTTACACCACCTTTTCGTTGCTGTCGGGGGAAGAAACCTCTTGGTATCTCCATATTTTAACTTTTTGTGTTTTTTCGTGAATGAACGCGGGTGTCTATCCTTCTCTTATCTCTTATCATTCCCACTTTGGAAAGAAAATCACATATAGAACACCTATGGTCTTTAAAACTGACACAATGAATCAAAGCAAACAGACAATTCAAAGAGTATCCTACAAACAATAAAACAGTATCACACTATAGTGACTAGATCACAAATTTCCCCTTTAACTGCAAGAAAAATGACTTCACTGTGATCCCCACTTAAAAGACAATCGACGGTTTGGAAATTGAAAACTGAGTAAAGACACAAAATATGAATAAAAGGCAAACCTGTTTATTTCCACAGCCAAAAATCTCAACTACTCAGCAAATAGTCGTTTTCATACAGTACTTTGTCGTACGGTAATTCTGTTGTTAAGCGTGACGTATGCGCCCGTCAAAACAACTTCCGGGTCCAAGTGTGTGTTTTACCAAATTATGCGCAGTGCTGTGTCCCTCGCTGTTTACACAGATCTGAGACTAAAATAACGACTAAAGTGTCATTCTACCGCTTTTCCTGGCAACTACAAAGAGAAGAGGAAATCATTATTTTATATATATATATATATATATATATATATATATATATATATATATATATATATATATATATATATATATAAAAGGCTAATAATCAGTGTTGCCAGATTCTGTGAGAGAAACAAGCAACCAGGTCTAGGAAAACCAGCCCAAAAGACGCAACTATGGACCACATGAGCACTTTAACATATACATCAGCTATTTGAAAATAGCAGATCTACAAGCTCATAACGCGTTGTGATGGGACGCGTTGTGAGCTTGTAGATCGGCTATTTTCAAATAAAATATTGCAGGAAAATTATAATAAGCAGATCTGGCAACCCTGTGCCAGACTGGAAGTCGGACAAAACGACCCACAGCATTTTTGTTTTGTGCTTGACGTCACTGTTTGTGGTTTCCACGGATCATTTAGGATCATTTGAGTGGAGTTCCTCAGTACCAAAACATTCACCCACATACACCAGTGGTGAAAAGTACTTTTACTTGAGTATTGTACTGTAAGACAATTGAGTTACCAAGTATAGGTATTAACCCATTCAAACCGCGAAAGCATCCGTCATTTTAGATTTCTTTGACTATTCAAAAAAAATAAGAGCTACAAGCTCATAGAGTGGCACAGTGCCGCGATATGAGCTTGTAGATCTGCTATTTTTGAAAAATCGTGAAAACGTGTGCAAATCTTTGAATATATATATATTTTTTAAAGGGAACATTTGTAAATCTTTGCGTCTGGGGGGGGGGGTCTCTGGAACAAAACATTTTGAGATGGGGGTCCGTGGCCAAATACATATCTAAAAATCACACCCAGTGTGAAGGAAGCGGTGCCTTTGGGGCGGGGCTTAACTCATTTCAGTTCGTCCCTATTGGTGGTCTGAGTCCACTTACCAAATTTGTACTTGGTAGCATGCTGCAAACTGGAATGATGGCTGTTTAAAGCCCAGCCAATGGGCAGACAGAGGGGGCGGGGCTTAAGTAATTACAGTTCGTTCCTATTGCTGGCTTTAGTCCATGTACAAAATTTGTACTCCATAGCATGCTGCGAACTTGAATTATGGCTGTTTGAAGGCCAGCCAATGGGAAGACAGAGGGGGCGGGGCTTCAGCAATTCATGCTGGTCCCTATTGGTGGTCTAAGTCCACATACCAAATGTGGACTCTGTGGCATGCTGCAAACTGGAGTTATAGCTGTTTAAAATCCCGTGCTCATCCCGTGCTTAAACGGGCGGACGGACATAAGCTGGGGGTCCCTGGACCCCTCTTTGATAAGCACTGGCACGTGTGGCCAATGAGAGGAGAGATGGCAGAGGCAAGCTCCAAGTCTGTGTGTGTGTGTGTGTGTGTGTGTGTGTGTGTGTGTGTGTGTGTGTGTGTGTGTGTGTGTGTGTGTGTGTGTGTGTGTGTGTGTGTGTGTGTGTGTGTGCGTGTGTTGTGTTTGTATGTGTTGCTTCTTTGCCGTGCTCATCCCGTGCTGAAACGGCCGGACGGACGGACGGACGGACGGACATACAAAAGTCAAGTGTAGAGCGGTTGGCACCGCTAAAAATGTTTTCTAAATCCTAACAGTATGTTGCTGTATATCAGTGGTGATCCAACTTTTCCATGTCAACGGCCCCAACAATGATATGTGTTTTGCCGCGGACCGCCATCTCAAAATATGTTGTTCCGGGGACCCCCCAGACGCACAGATCAGAGTAAAACAAAATTGCTTTAAGTCATATTATATTAAAAAAGTAGAGCGAGGCAAAAAAGGTGACCACATCAGCCCGATTTCAAATAGAGGGACGCTCTCCATATTTGGGCACAAAAGCGGGCATGCCCGTATATGGGCATGTACTGATGACATCAGGGATCTCCATAGGGATATGAAAGGGACAAGGACAGACAGATACAGAGATCTCCATGTATGGGCATATCAGTTGGATCGGCGGTGTGACGTAGGTGTGACGTCGTAGTGGCCAGAACCTCTAGTCATATAAAGTGTTGGAGGCACACCATGAGGTCAGATGCGATCTAGCGTTACCCGGAATCTCCCACTATCTCCAAGACTAGAACCTTCAAAACCATCAACCAGATAGAAGTCGCTGCAGTCAGCCTGCTAGAGTCGAATTGAAACCATGGCCTGGCACCTGTGGTTTCTCTACTGCTTAGCCTTCGTTGGCACTGCGTATGGCTGTGGGTCTGTGAACGGTGAGGAGGCTATACCCCATTCCTTTCCTTGGCAAGTGTCGCTGCAGACTCCCACAGGCTTCCACTACTGTGGCGGATCCCTGATCAACGAGAACTGGGTGGTTACCTCTGCCAGTTGCCCAACTACTGTGCACAATGCGTCTGCCCTTGTGATCCTTGGAGGACACGACCTCACATCCAACGCCGAGGACATCCAGACCATAAAGATCGGAAAGGCCTTCAAGCACCCCCGCTACGGATATCCATATCTAGTAGAGAATAACATCCAGCTGATTAAGCTGGCCAGCCCCGCCAAGTTGGGCCCGCGTGTGTCCCCCGTGTGCGTGGCTGAGACTAGTGACAACTTGTTCCCTGTTGGAATGTGTTTGAGCTCTGGATGTTTTGACTCTGGTAACCCCTTGGTCTGTGAGAAAGATGGAGCCTGGACCCTGGCTGGTGTCGTCAGCTGGAGCAGTTGCGGCCCTTCAGACATGCCCGAGCTGTTCGCCAGCATCCCCGAAATGCGTTCCTGGATGGACCAGACCATCGCTGCTAACTAAACCTGTCAGCGTTGGCAATACCCACAATCATAAAAAGAAACACTGCACAATAACTATAACAAACTAGAAGAAGTGCTCCTTGGAGCACATGTCTCCGCCAGGTCAGGTAAAGATACGTCTGTACCTGACCGTCTGGATCGCATGACTATAGATATATAGTACTATACTGTGTACCGATTTGCGAGATGTTTGGACAAAATCTGTATGAAAAAACTTGCCGATCTGAAAAATGTGGGACATAGGTTCTGCTCTGAGTGTGTGTGCACAGTTTCTGGCCGATCGGCTAACGGCGCCGGAGATTAGCTGTTCACAGACAGACAGACACACTGACGGAGGACGGACGGACGGACGGGCGGACAGACATAGTCTGTCCGCCCGTAGTCGCGGGACTCCCGGCCATGCCTTCGGCCTGGTGGAGCCAATTAACACATAGAACAAACAATGAATTAACTAAAAACAAGAGCTATCGCCACTTATGTTAAATTTAGTTAGTTTGTATTTGTTTGTTTTTTGGTGGTTATTTGTAAAGGTGCAAGGATTCAAAATGATCAGAATAAGTTATGTGTAATCAAAACTAACAAACAATATTCAGTTACAGAAGAGCCACCAACCATCCACAGACCTAACAGTCCACAAGATAGCAGCCTGGTATGAATAAAAAGTGCCAAGAGACTAAAGACACACTTGAACACAAGCCCATTCATGAGAAAGTTTTTTTTTTGGGGGGGGGGGGACTCAGATTTTACTTTTCCCCATGCAGCGGCGACAAAATAAAATGAATGAATAGGTGTCATTCGATGGTGCGTCCACCCGTTTCAGGAACCAGTTGTAGCAAAGCTTTTGAGCGATATGAAAGTGCACAGGATGCATAGGCGCTTTGGGTGGCGCAGTGGTAAAGTCCCTACCACCAGGAGGTTGTGCGTTCAAATCCGTCGTGGTGCATCCGGCTTTGTCGGGCGTCTATTCGAACACAATTGTGTTCGGGGGAGGGAAGACGGACGGAGAGGAGGGTGACAGAAAAACTTTTTTTTTTTGGCAGAAAATCTTTTTTTATTCCAAAATGATTTAACACATTGAGTGCCAGGTATTATCATCCAAATCATCCTCAGAGTGCCAGCGTTTTTACCGTGTCTTGGCGATGTTTAGACCGCTGCAGAAGCCACAACGTGGACCTTGATGTAAAAAGATAAAAACACAGCACGTCCTGCAGAGCTTATCCTATGGGCGTGTTTTCCATAGCATGGCGTCACAGCGAAAGACACATTTTCACGACTAACTTTTTAGATTTTTGTTTAGATTTTTATTACTAAACATAAATTAACCACTTCAGCCCTCTATATATTCCGGCTATTTGAAAATAGACGATCTACAAGATCACAATGCGTCGCGATGCGACACGTGAGCTTGTAAATAAGCTTTTTTTCCAATAGATTTGTATACATTCTGAGAACTTGAAATGGGACATTCTGCATAATGACTACTTTTACTCTCGGTACTTTAAGTACATTTTGATCCTTTTGTATACCTTTTGTACTTTTACTCAAGTAAATTTTGAATTCGGGACATTTACTTGTAACGGAGTATTTCTATATTGCAGTATTGATACTTTTGCTTAGTAAAGAATGTGAGTACTTTTCCCACCACTGCTTTTTAGCTAGTTTTGTGTGACACTGTAGTATGATGAAGTAGGGCATTAAGTTGACAAAACAAAAACATAAAAAAGCAGAAACATTGAGATGGTTTCTGCTCGACAGCGAATACGAGTACAAATAGAGAGTAGATGAGAGCAGTGGGCACACAGTTGACACAAAAGGCTTCACCTTCGACTCATTAATGAAACCAGAGCTGTGTGTGTGTGTGTGTGTGTGTGTGTGTGTGTGTGTGTGTGTGTGTGTGTGTGTGTGTGTGTGTGTGTGTGTGTGTGTGTGTGTGTGTGTGTGTGTGTGTGTGTGTGTGTGTGTGTGGAGGTGGAGTCGCAGCCCCTTGCCAAGAGACAGCCCTTACAAAACATGCTTCAATAAACTGCTTCCTCCCTCCACCCTTTCATTGAGAAAACCAGGAGTAGAGTGAGAGCCATTTATGGCCTGGTTCCTGTTTTCAGGAAACCAGCAGTGTGTGTGACTGTGTGTGTGTGTGTGTGTGTGTGTGTGTGTGTGTGTGTGTGTGTGTGTGTGTGTGTGTGTGTGTGTGTGTGTGTGTGTGTGTGTGTGTGTGTGTGTGTGTGTGTGTGTGTGTGTGTGTGTGCACGCGTGTACCAAAATGTCCAAATGTCCCCACAAGTATAGTTTTTCCTGGTCCTCGCGAGAGCAATGGTTGTTTTATTGTAAAAAACAAATCTAGATTTTAGAGTTAGGCTTACAATGATCCGGGCACTCAAATGTTTTTTGAGAAACAGCCTTTATAAACACAATGTTTCGACCTCAAGCGATCCTCATCGGGGCAAAAGGAAAAGATTTAGGTTGGGGTTAGGATTAGACCTTTAGAGGTTTAGGTTCAGACTTGGATTTATACTTGAGTTGTGCGCCAGTGTTATTCCCCCGAAAATAGAAACCGTCTACAAGCTTGAAATTGTAGGTCCGCCAAGTAACAAATGCCATTCATAAAATTGCCCAAAAACCATGTCCCTACAAGTATAGTAATATAAACGTGTGTGTGTGTGTGTGTGTGTGTGTGTGTGTGTGTGTGTGTGTGTGTGTGTGTGTGTGTGTGTGTGTGTGTGTGTGTGTGTGTGTGTGTGTGTGTGTGTGTGTGTGTGTGTGTGTGTGTGGCAGCCTGCAGTTTGATGGCTGTGGCTCCTTTGTGCTGCGACCCACACATACAAGTAGGGGTATGATTTCTGCTGGAATCGTAAAACCATTACTGGCAAATTCCTGCACAAGCCTTTGATTTTACTCTGGGTGCCCTGGGGGGTGTGTGTGTGTGGGGGGGGGGGGGCATACAGTAGTTCATTGCTGGAGTTTAGTAGGTGGAAAGAGACAGAGAGAGAGAGAGAGAGAAGGGGGATGAGAGTAAAAGAGAGTAAAAGGAGAGAGTGAAATGGGGAGAGAAATAGAGAGACAGACAGACAGGGGGAAGGGAGAAAAAGCGAAAGAGAGAGGGAAAGATGGAGAGAGAGAGGGGCGTGAGAGAGTGGGAGACAGAGTGAGAGAGTGAGAGTGGGAGACAGAGTGAGAGAGTGAGAGTGAGTGTGAGTGTGAGTGTGAGAGAGAGAGAGAGAGTGAGAGACTATACAAACTGGAGAGGACAGGGAGCGAGGAGGGGAGGTGTGTGTGTTTGACCAAAATATTGCATCAAACGCACCATTCCAATAAAGAACCACAACAGCATGCACACTGCAACACACCAAAATCACATCCTCTTTCAGTTCACTTCACACTGTAAACAACAACAACGATACATTTTCACACACATTTTGGCCAAAACCATTCAATTTAATCTGTGTCATTTCTTTGGCTATTCAAAAATAGCAGATATACAAGCTCATTCCCAAATTCCCGCAATTTCACCGCATAAATTCACATAAACCCCCTGCATGCTATCCATTGCATAATCAACAGTTTTTGCCCGCAAAATCAAGGATTTTTGCCCCGCGTTTTTCTGGAGGGACTGAAAAAAAGAAGAAGTAGAAATGGCATTCAAGGCAACCACTCGTCAAACAGACTTATAAACTCACTGGCGTGACTTTTTCCCCAACAATTCAGCTGACACTTGAGAATCCATTGGGGAACGATGCCAAGATCTGACTGAAAGCAATGCATGCCTACGGCACACTGTACAAATCCTAGGTGTTCATTTAACTCCATAGTTCGTACCAAACTGACCCTTTCTGTTTAAATTGAACACTCAGGATTTTCACTGTGTCTTCTCTAAGGCGTTCAGCTGTGCCAAAAACCTGTCCTTCATATCAAAACAATGTGCCCGGATACTACATTTGTAGGACATTCCAGCTGCCCAAAAAGGAGTGTGTGTGTGTGTGTGTGTGTGTGTGTGTGTGTGTGTGTGTGTGTGTGTGTGTGTGTGTGTGTGTGTGTGTGTGTGTGTGTGTGTGTGTGTGTGTGTGTTGGGGGCTACAGGAAAGAAAGAACTTAATGGGTTCTTGGCAGGAATTCTGAATGCCACAGTGGTGGAAGAAGTACTCATATATTTGCTTCTTACTTCAGTAAAAGTAGCAATACCGTAACAAACAAATACTCTGTTACAAGTAAAAGTCCTGTATTCAAACTTTTACTTCAGCAAAAGGTGCACAAGTGTTGGCTACAAGATATAGTACCAATGTAAAGGAACTCATATTGCAAAGACATGTGTCAAAACTGTTTTCGAAAATAGCTGTGTGTGCCAAAATATTTCCCACATAATAGGCACTGAAGACCAGTGGTTCTCAAACTTTTTCCATGTCAAGGACCCACAAAATGATATGTATTTGGTCGCGGACCTCCCATCTCAAATATTTTGTTACAGGGACTCCCAGAGGCAAATATTTTAGTTACAAATGTTCACACACTTTAAAAAAATATATATACAGTATACAAAGGTTTGCACACATTTTCACGTTTTCTCAAAACTAGCATCTAACGATCTACAAGCCTATGAGCTTGTAGATCTGCTATTTTTGAATCGCCAAAGTATAAAAGGTTAAAGTGGTTAAAAGTATTGTGACACTATATTAACACATTTTGCCGGGGACCCCCTGGAACACCCCCCCCCCCAAGGACCCCTGGGGTTCCCCGGACCCCACTTTGAGAACCAACGCTCTAGACCTTTCCAAATCGGGGCTTGAAATGACAGACACGCATTATCAGGCAAGGAGTGACAAGTTCAAGGCCCGAAGGGGGTTTGAAAGTCAAGCATTTCACCCTGTGCACACCTGTATCGTGCAGTATGAAAACAATACAAAGACTCTAATAACGGCACAGCTTCCCCGTGCAATTGGAAAAGGCTTTCACACGGTTAGCTAAATCAATAAGCTCTGTGCATACTGTGTAGTCCAGTGGTTTTCAAACCTTTTCATATCAAGGTCCATTATTTATTTGGCATTTGAGCCACGGACCACCATTTAATGAGATTCAGACTCTCAGACCCAAGTATATAGAATATTTTGTCGTCGTTGGGTAAGATTTTGTCCATGCTGTATTGATGTTGGTACCATAGGAGAGATGACAGGCAAACGTTGATCAAAAATAACAATTATTGAATTAAGTAATGCAGATGTTTAACAATTATATAACTCTTGAGTGTAAAATGAAACCAAATGGACCCATGAGGGTCCATTTGGTTCCATTTTACGCTCTCAAGAGTTAAAGATCTACCTATAAGGGTCCATTTAGTTACCAACTCTCCATCATTTAGCTGGGGTCCTGGGGACCACCTGGAACCCCCTCAAGGACCACTGGTTCAGAACCACTGCTGTAGCCCACAGTTTTCAGAAGGTGTCATATACCCTGTTTCCTGTTCCAGTTCATTTTCCTATGGCTTCATTTGATTGGCTCGGCGGAAGATCTGAACTGGAAACGCATGTGAAGGTGTCATGTTCGTTTCCAGTTCAAACCTGCTGCCGAGGCCTGGACCGCTGGTGTAGCGGTCCGGGCACCTAGGCTCAGGGTAGCCTGACGTCGAGTCCCGATGCCAACGGCCTTTTGCTGCTCTCTCTCCCCATTTCCTGTCAGCCTACTGTCCTGTCAATAAAAGGCATAAAAGCCCAAAAATAAATCTTAAAAACAAAAAAACTGCTGCTGAGCCAATCAAATGAAGCTATGGGAAAATGAACTGGAACAGTGAACCGGTATTGAACCTTCTCTCGTGAGCGTCCTTATGTTTTCTGGTGCTATAGAGCCCGCGAGAATGTGTTGCTGGGACAGAGAAAAGTCGATAGTAAGATAGATTTTCCCTCGATTCGAAAAAGCCATTTTAGTATGAAAATCTTGGGAAGATTCTGTGGCTTGTGACGATCGGGTCCAATATTTCATTCAGTGACCATCGAGCTAAAGAATGGTTCAGAAGCTGTGTTCATGTTCACTCTTCCATTGGAATGAATAGACTCCAACCTGCTTCCGGCCACCTACTCCAGTCCACACAGATACTGGACTGCTATGGGGAAATGAACTGGAACAGGAAACACGTATGGCACCTTCTGAACACTGGGGAAAAAAACTTGAGAAAAACAATAGAAAAGCAAGACACGCCATCTCCACTCGTCTTCCCGTGTGTGACGTATAGGTGGCCCCGTCTCTTTAGGAGACCAGAATTATAGGATGGAGTCTATTCATTCCAAGAAAGGGAGAAGTGAAGGTGAACACAGCTTCTGAACCATTCTTTATCCCCATTGGTCACTGAACTCAATTCAGTGAAAGGGGGGGATTCCCCTTTGGTTCGGGGTGATGGTCTGGGTAGACAATCAGTCTCATGAGCTGGCAGAGCTACTCTGTTACATTAACCCAAATGAACGCATCCGTGTCATTTTTTGATTTCTTTGGCTATTCAAAAATAGCAGATCTACAAGCTCATAGCGCTGCACCGAGTGCCGCGCTATGAGCTGGTAGATCTGCTATTTTTGAAAAATATTGAAAATGTGTGCAAATATTTAAATATATTATAATTTTTGTAAGCAAAAGCACACACACACACACACACACACACACATACACACACACACACACACACACACACACACACACACACACACACACACACACAGGTCATGGTTTCATTCCTATCGCCAGCATCACAACTCAGAGGGATCACGTTAGCCAAGCCACAGCAAAGAGGAGAGGAATGCATCGCTTCTAAAGCCCCCCCAACCCCCAGGACACACTATCTTCTTATGTAGAGCTTACTTGATTTATCTGGCATGTGTAAATAAGCCACAAATTACTCAAGCGATCAGGAAGTAACAAAAAAAAAAGCACAAGATTTAAAGTTTAGACGTTTGCCCCCCCCCCCCCCAAAAAAAAATTATAGGAAAAAAAAATCAATAGTGAAAATAGCAGATCTAAAAGCTCACAACGCGTGGCAATGTAACACGTTGTGAGCTTGTACAATTTTCACCATGTTTGAACCAGGGCTTAAGTGATTAATTCATAATGTGCTTTTTCCCTTCCTAGATATAGTCTCTGTCGGGTCCTCATATGACCAAAACTGTTACTTTTCAGGATTCAAATTCAAAAATAGCAGATCTACAAGCTCAAAGCACGTTTTGAGCTTTGTGGGTCTGCTACTTTTGTGTGAAGCTGTAGTACGATCAACTAGGGCGTTAATTAAAAATTAAAAAAACACAATCAGTTACAATATGGAGATAAGAGGCTTCTGCCCAACAGCAACAAAACACTACTTAAGTACTTAAGTGCAGTTACTCGAGTAAATGTCCTCTGTTATACCGTCCACCGCTGGCAAATAAGCCACAGCAAAGCGGGAGGAATGCAGCGATTTCTAAAGCCAGGTTCGAGCCCCAGGACAGACTATCTTATGTATAGGTTACTTGATTTATGTGCTATGTGTACGTTAAGCCACAAATGAGCCACCAGGAAGTTTTAAAGAAAGTTAAAGGAGCTCTACAAAGCTCAGGAGAGACCCAGGGGGCAACATGTTGACCCAATCTTCAAGACACCCACTACACCACCATTATCTCAATCTGGTTAATACTAGAGACCCACTGTTATATATATATATATATACCCATTTGCAGTGGTGGATAAAGTACTCAAATGTTTACTTAAGTAAAAGTATCACTACTGCAATTTAGAAATACTCCGTTGCAAGTAAAAGTATGGAATTAAAAATGTACTTGAGTAAAAGTGTTGGTAACAAAATGTTCTTAAAGTACCAAAAGTAAAAAGTACTAAAATGTTTGAAAATAGCAGATCTACAAGCTCACAACGCGTCGCGATGCGACGCGTTGTGAGCTTGTAGATCTGCTATTTTCAAATAGCCTATGTATAAAATAGGGCTGAAGTGGTTAATGTATGTGTTACAATATAATCATTGATAATTCCAAAGTAACTAGTAACTAAAGTTTTCAAATAATTGTAGTGGAGTAAAAGTACAACATTTGCCTCTGAGATGTAGTGGAGTATAAGTAAAAGTACAGAAAATTGTTAATACTCCAGTAAAGTAAAAGTACCTCAAAATTGTACTTACTGTAAGTACAGTGCTTGAGTAAATGTACTTAGTTACTTTACACCACTGCCCATTTGATATCTCCGGTATACCCCAATCTACACTGTAAAATCCTCAGCGCTAACGTAACTCTGAGAGTGTACACATGACACCAAAAAGGACCTCCATTTGTACAACTCTCTGAGTTACGGACCAGTAAAGCGTCCATTTTTGAACCCCTGCTAGTCCCGGGGACCTGACGTTGAGGAACAAGCCCTTTCACAGCGGAGGAGAGTCTGTTTGTCGAGACGCTGTCGGTCGGCGTTAGCAGCAATCTCCATGGCGACGGGGCTGAAGCGCCGGGGCCCTGGACCCAGCATGGAGATAATGAAGAGCCAGCACTGTGAGCTAGCTATTGCATCATTCATCTTAATGCACGGTCTGGGAGAGCCCAGGAGTCCAGCCAGTGTTACCAGATTTTTTGCCAGAGAAACAAGAAACCAGAGAAGTGACTATAGGCCGCATGAGCGCCAGCACGCGCGCGCACACGCACACGCACACACACACACACACACACACACACACACACACACACACACACACACACACACACACACACACACACACACACTTAACCCATCAATAATGAATGTCATCTTATCTATGTTTTTGTATTCCCTCTGCAATCATCACTTTGAACAAATGAACAGGTACGGTATTGTGATTTTAACATGGCGTCCCTATTTGGGCATGTCATTATAAATGAAAAAATAATAATTTTACATTAGCGGAAATACCTAATCTACAAGCTCACAACGAGATCGTACAACAAAAGTATAAAATGGGCTTAAGTGGTCAAAACTGTGCGTGTGTGTGTGTGTGTGTGTGTGTGTGTGTGTGTGTGTGTGTGTGTGTACATTAGAGTGTGTGTGTGCGCTTAAAAAACATGTTAAAAATGTCCACTGCTAGACAGATCTCGAATGGTGAATGAAAGCCATGACACAAGCAGGTTTTATTTTTTTCCTCCTACCAAAAAAAAGGTTAGGTCTTGGAAGCGAGAGGGGAAAACAGCTGATGTGAGCGACTCTCTCTGAACTCCCTTGTCACACTGCTGTCACACTGCTGTCACCCTGTCTGTCTGCCAGCGCTAGCCTGTACGCCAGATCACCTGTCGTCAGCATCTTTACGATTGGGAGAAAGAAAAAAAAAAGAAAGAAGCAGTTCTGCCACCGACCGCGAGATCTAATCGATTCCCCAAGTCTCTTTCTCAGAAATCAATAAACTTTCAAATGAGTCCAGAACGAGGCGAGTGATTTATTTTTTTATCACGTCTTTAAACCGTTAAGACCGAGGACGTATCTGTGTACATTTCAGATATCTTGGGCTATTTTTTTTTAAATCGTGGAAATGCTGTGCAAATCTTTGAATACATATATATATTTTTTTACATTTTTAACTAAAATCTTTGCTTCTGAGGAGGTCCCTGGAACACTTTTTCATGTCAAGGACCCCCAAAATGACATGTATTTGTCCGTCGACCCCCTCATCTCAAATTATGTTGTTCCAGCCAGGGACCCCCCAGAAGCAAAGATTTGAGTTAAAAATATTCACTTTAAAATAATATACACATTCAAATATTTGCACAATATTGTTCAATGTTTTTCTAAAATAAATAGTAGATCTATAAGCTCGAGCTTGTAGATCTGCTATTTTTGAAAAGCCAAAAGAAATCTTAAAAAGGACACTGATGCGTTCCCGGTCTCCATGGGTTAAAATGTGTCACGGAGGGGTTTTGAAATGAGGATTATAGCTTTGGCTGTTCTTCATCTGCCCCGCTGTATCTCTGAGATACTGACACACCTGCTGCCTGGAGGCTCTGTCCCTCAAACAAAACAGAACGGTGGCTGTTGTCGGGCAGGAAAACTTGTATCTCCATATTTCAACTTTTTATGTTCTTTTTGTAAATTGAATGCATTCATTCAGCAGTTCTCAAACTTTTTTGTGCCAAGAACCGCTAAATTCATATATATACTTGGCCTTCGCCGCCCCCAACACAAAATGTTTTGTGCCAGGACCCCCCACCCCCTCAGAAGAGAAGTTTAGCATTTCAAAAAATATTCAAAAATGTTCAAACTCTTTTTAAATGCTCAAAAATAAAAAGTGAACATCACAAAGTGACGCGCTGTGAGCTTGTAGATCTGCCATTTTTGAATAGCCAACGTATAAAATATGGATAAAGCGGTTCAAATGATTGCGATGCTACATTAACTACTTTATCTGGGGACCCCCTCGGAGCCCCCCCCCACCCACCCCCAAGGACCCCTGGGGATCCCCGGACCCTACTTTGAGAACCACTATGAGCCTATTGCATGTGTATTTCAGCAGAGGCAGAGCTCTCTCTCTCTCTCTCTCTCTCTCTCTCTCTCTCTCTCTGTGTGTGGGCAGAGAGAGAGAGTGTGTGGTGCCACTGTTTACAGAGCGTTATAGTTCATTGGTTGTGGACGCTCACATAATTATCCTTACAGTTATACAGTTACCGTGCTTTAGTGTGAACGGCCCTGTCCATACAGTAACATAAACAGTGGATTTTGCTGTGCATTCATTGCTCACTCAAAAAGGAGTTCCCCCGATTATGTTTGCGGTTAACACTGTCTCCACTTCCCCCTCCCTTCAAAACAGTCATTAGTATTATGCTATAAGCTTATATAAGCCTTACCACAAATTCTAGCCCACAATGGGAAGGGTAGTACTGGAAAGACATTTAAAATAGAACCGCAAACATCACGTGTGTGTGTGTGTGTGACTGCTTGTTACCTGATAAAACTATTCTAACGGTATGCTACCGTGCCATCGTACAATTACAAGTTTAAAATCTATATTCTTATCAGTGTTTCGTCTCCGTCAGCACAGGATTTTAAAGTTTAGACATTTCCCCCCAAAAATATTTTTTTCCAGAAAAATATTCTAATAGCAGATCTACAAGCTCAAAACGGTGGCAATGTGTTGTAACGCGTTGTGAGCTTGTAGATATGCAATTTTCACTATGTTTGAAACAGGGCTTAAAGGACGACTTCACCGATTTTCAACCTATCTTCATATAATTGGTCCTCACTAATACTCATGATAAAATGGTACCATTTTTTTCTACTTGGTCTGTGTCACATAGGAGGGCTGTGGACATCCAGAAACCCGTCTACCAGTGACATCATCGTTAGGCATGATTTTTTTTCCCAACAAGATTTCACATTTCTTATTTAGATTTGTATTAACACGAGAACAATGCCTTCTTTTATTGCATTGCAACTTTCCAGGAATAGAAAGCCTGCGGTTTCTATTAGCTTGGATTCCCCATTGATGATGTCACTGGTAGACGGGACTCTGAACTGTCCACAGCCCTCCTCTGAGACACAGACCGAGTAGAAAATTGTTTTACCAATATATCATGAGTATTAGTGAGGACCAATTATATGAAGATAGGTTGAAAATCGGTGAAGTCGTCCTTTAAGTGATTCATTCATAATGTACTTTTTCCCTTCCTAGACATAGTCTCTGTCGGGTGGAAACGTTGTCCAAAACCGTTGCTTTTCATGATTAAAATTCAAAAATTATCAAAAGTAGCAGATCTACAAGCTCAAAACGCTGTGCGGAGCGATGCAGTCCGAGCTTGTGGATCTGCTACTGTCGATGCTTTTTATGTGACACTGTAGTATGTAGGGTTTTAAGTAGGGTGTTCATTTAGGAAAAAACTCAAAAAGTTTGAATATGGATATAAGAGGTTTCTGCCCGACAGCAACGATTTGACATTGACACCAATATTGAGAAATGCTAATAGCCAAGGACATTCATTTATTAAACTAAAGCTCACTTTTTGGCATATAAAACCCTTAATTTCAGTGCTGCTGCCAAAGACCTCTAGCAATATTGATAGGGCAGGCTTCACAATGTTCAGAATGCAACCGCATTACCATCGACCTTGGGGTTTGCAGTCAAATATGATTTGAGCTCCAACCGTTTTGTACAAAATGCTTTATAAACTGTAAATTGGTTCTTTTCTTAACCCATTCAGACCCGGGAATGCAGTCTGTGTCATTTTTAGATTTCTTTGGCTATTAAAAAAAATAGCAGATATACAAGCTCATAGCGCGGTATGAGCTTGCAGATCTGCTTCTTTTTTGTTTTTGTGGAAAATGTGTGCAAATCTTTGAATATATATCTTGTTCCAGGGACCCCCAGAAACACAGATCAGAGTTAAAAACGTTCGCTTTAAAACAGATATATTCAAAGATTTTCACAAATTTACCAATATATTTTTTTTAAATAGAAGATCTACAAGCTCATAGCGCGGCACTCGGTGCCGCGCTATGAGCTTGTAGATCTGCTATTCTTGAACAGCCAACGAAACCTTGACACAGTTGCGTTTTCCGGTCTTAATGGGTTAAAAAGGTATTTGGTGGCGTGGGTGATGGAATTCAATGCATTTGTAAATACAACCATGTTCCAATCTAGTGCGTAATAGAGCAAGCTGTGAAGCTGTTCACCTTGAGGAGAACGCCTTCAGAACAAACAACACAGTAAGTAAGTTGCTACTTTGAAAGTAACATATTGCCCTTTGTGTATTTCTGACAGGCAACACAGGCAGTAAGTCACCACTTTATAACATTTTCGCCTCAGTGTGAGCTGGAAAACGACAAAAAGAAACTCCCACACCTACAGGGAGAAATACAACAATGTGCCAACACACCAAGATTTGTGAACTTTTGTTGCGACAAAAGAAGGTTAGCCAATAGAATCCAACCACCCTAAGGACTACCAGCCATGAGTTTCCACACATCTGTACCGAGTGGACCTCTGACACAGACCAGCTACACATACTGTATAAACGGAGCTGCTACCTTTAAACGCATTTACAATTTGAGGCTTTTTTTGTATACTATTTAAGTAGTTTTGGGGAAAATGCTGCTAATTGTTACCAAAAGTGACTGCAAAAGATTGCTGCTACAGTGACCCCCAGAAGCAAAGATTTGAGTTAAACAAAAACACACACATATATATATATATATATATATATATATATATATATATATATATATATATATATATATATATTCACGATTCAAAAAGAAATTGCAGATCTACAAGCTCGGTGCGCTTCTATATCTGCTTTTTTTTGCTTTTTTTCTGCTAATGAACACATTTCCCCCCCCCCCCCCCCCCTCCCCCCAAAGGACCCCACTTTCAGAACCACTGATCTACGCTGTGTCATCATCCCACTATTCAAGCCAACTATCAGGTTTCCCAGGCCTAGTGGTATAAAGCTGCAATCCATAACTCTGTCCTCCTTGGGATTCAAACAAACACATCTTTCACCGCAGACCTTCATTTCTACAAGCCTTGGCCAAGAGCCAATCCCCCACCTGGCCAGGGGGAGATTCCCACCTGGCCAGCTCATGAGCTTCGGGCAGTACTGCTTTGTCAACCAGTAGGCGTCCTAGTACTCGACGACAGGCTCTAAATGTCTCAATAGAGTAGAGGGAGACCACCGTGACATAACTCTACCTGATTGGTTAACCCATTCAAACCGGGAACGCATCTCTGTCATGTTAAGATTTCTTTTAGCGGCCTGGGCCGTGGCGTCGCGGTCCAGGCACCCTGGTTGAAATCCCTTAACAGACAGCGTGCCGCGGGTTCGCGTCCCGTTCCCGACGGCCTTTGCTGCGTGTCTTCCCCCATCTCTCTCCCCATTTCCTGTCAGCCTACTTTCACTATCCCTCTCCCAATAAAGCTATAAAAAGCCACACAAAAAAATCTTTAAAAAAAAAAAGATTTCTTTTAGCTATTCAAAAATGGTAGATTTACAAGCTTGTAGCGCAGCACTCGATGCCACACTATGAGCTTGTAGATCTGCTATTTTTGAATCGCCAAAAGTACAAAAATAATGGTTATAGCTACAATCTAAAATGACACAGATGCGTTCCCGGATTGAATGGGTTAAGTGACACCTTCACAATGCTCCTCTGGGGAACATGAAGGTGTGTATTATACACAAGTGTTCAGTTCATTCCCACAAAGACTTTCTTGCATTGTCTTACACAGCCTTCTTCCATTCTTACAAAACCTTCAGAAACGACAGATTCACAACAGAGGTCGAGCGAGGAGAGGAGTGAGAGAGAGCCCAATCAATCAATCTTAAGGACCAGCGGACCTGTAGGCAGCGGTTCCGGTAGGAGATACAAAGGAGACTCTTTGTGTCTCCTACCGGAAACCACTGCCGGTCATCAAATTATTGGCTCAGGTATGTGACAAAAACCCCAAAAAATAATTCAAGTCTCCATGGGGTGACTAATCGATAGTTTCATTTTGGGGGTGAACTATCCTTTTTAATCATACTACAGCGTTGCACAAACGCGTCAAAAGTAGCAGATCTACAAGCTCGAAAACGCGGCGCGAAGCGACGCGTTTCGAGCTTGTAGATCTGCTACTTTTGGCGCATTTGAATTTGAATCCTGAAAAGTAACAGTTTTGGACATAATATGAGGTTTCCACCCGACAGAGAGACGACATGCTAAACGGACACACATCACACCATGTGGGCGTGTGGCCAGAGAGAAAGACAACGAGTGAAGGAAGGAAGGAAGCAAGGAAGGAAGGGAATAACTTCTATGGATTCTTGAGTGTGCGGAACATGAAAAGAGTGCCTGCATGCATCCTCGGTCAGTAGTGACCCTGACACTTCCGTCCGGCGTGCATGTGTGCACCCCTGCATGCAATTAATGAATAGCTTCGAGTGTGTGTGTGTGTGTGTGTGTGTGTGTGTGTGTGTGTGTGTGTGTGCGTGTGTGTGTGCGTGTGTGTGTGTGTGTGTCAAGAGTGAAGAGTGAAGAGAGAGGGGGGGGGGGGGGGCTAGCCAGCTGTACTCTCGTGTGAGAGCACTCAGCGAGGCTGTTAGTCTCCGCCGTGTCAAACACATAGCCTGTCTATGCGACCATGCACTACACTACACTGTAAAATCCTCAGTGTTTGTTCCTTTAACTCTGAGAAGTGTACTAAAGGAAAAACCAAAAGGACCTGGAAACACAAGCCTGTCTATAACGCAACCAGACTCTCTCTATAGACTAAACTTGGCTTGCTTGTCAGGAGGCGGGGGCCTTAAAACCAGCGCGGTTCTCAACCTTTTTTATTTATTTCTAGGACCCCCATTTTGAAATTGCTATTTGGCCACGGACAGTTACAAACCTGTAAGTGTCCATTTGGTTCCTAACTTTGGTCCAACTTTGGTTCTAGAATTGGTTCCAGTCTAGAATAGATTCTTGGAACCTTGGTGCTTTCACGGAAGCGGCAGTGAACCGTCTTGCGTTTCCACCAGTTTAAAGCAGAACCAATGTAATTAGGGGCAGGAGTCCCCAGTTGCCCCATGCAGGTTCGATTCCAGGCCTGGCCAGCAAAGTGTCGAGTATGAGCGGTCGAAGTGTCCATTTCAAAAAATTCAAATCGTCAATGGCAGTTACAATTTCACTTTTCTTACATTTTTATGATGCTTTTGCCATTGTTTATATCGCATATCTGCATTTTCCAACCTGTAGAATAGTGACACGCCCACTTTGGTTCCCAGCTTTTTTGGGTTCCAGTTCCGAACCAACTTCTAGGGTTCTGAGACAATTCATTTTCAGTGGAACCACTCTGAACTGGTTCAAAATTAGGCGGGAAAAAAAAGAGAACGGAACCGGTTCAACCCCGCGGCGGAAAAGGGGGCCTTTGAGAACCACTGTTTATTCTAAAACATTCTCCTGAAGCTCATTGTACCTCGAAAAGACACCCCTTTGGCCTTTCTTTCTGTGCTATAATCTATATTCCTACTTGGGACGTATGTTTCAACTAGAAACCCCTCCAAAGGGGTTTCCTTTGAAGGCCCTAATAGCTCACAGGAAGTACTTAGGCTGGCAATTTGTCACCATGTAAAAACACATAAGTCACACACACTTCATAGGGGGGATTTGGAAGGATCTCATGGCATGTGTCATCTCCTAAGATTTACTGAACGCTAAGTATCTTCCCGTTGCGCTTGAGGCCATATAGTGATGCGGGCAGCTCCGCGTTACATTTATCAGCACTGACTGGGTCTGGGGGGGGGGGGGGGGGGGGGGGGGGAGTAACCAAATACATTTACTCAAGTATTGGAAGTAAGTAAGTCGGTCAGAGTAGCTTATTGTACTTCGATAAAAGTACTTTTACTTTGAGCATATCCCCTTTTCGATACATATATAAATTAGAACTTTATACTCCACTGCAATTAATTGAAATTGAAAACTTTAGTGTCAAGTTTTTATTTTCCAGATTTATTGATTATTATTACAAAACATAGTAACCAATTCAGCCCCAATATTTCGGCTTTTTTCGAAAATACAAGCTCACACACACAAGCTAATTGACATTGGCCTATTATAGCGCCACCAGGAGGCCACAATAACCTACCTGGCCTGGCGGAGACCCGAGGAGCACTTTTTCGAGTTTTTTCTAGCCGCTACTTTTAACAGAGTATTTCTACATTGTGGTATTGCTACTTTTACTTAAGTAAAAACACATCGGGAGTGTACTGTACCTCCTCCACCACTGGTTTACAGCGCTGGGAGAAGAAGATAGAGACTGTGTGTGTGTGTGTGTGTGTGTGTGTGTGTGTGTGTGTGTGTGTGTGTGCGTGTGCGTGTGCGTGTGCGTGTGCGTGTGTGTATGTATGTGTCTGTGTGAGAAAAATCGTGAAAATTGGTGCAAATCATTGAATAGATTTTTTTTTTAAAAGCGAACATTTTTAACTCAAATCTTTGCTTCTGGGGAGGTCCCTGGAACACAATATTCTGAGATGGGGGTCCGCGGCCAAATACATATAATTTTGGGGGTCTTTGACATGAAAAAAAGGTTTGGGAACCACTGTAGCAACTTTTTTTTTTTTTTTTAACTTAGGATTTAGAGAAGATTTGTAGAATGCCCAGAAGCAAAGATTTGAATAAAAAATGTTTGCTTAAAAATATATATATATATATTCAAAGATTTGCAAAGAATGCTCATAATTTTTAAAAATAAATACCAGATCTACAAGTATGAACTTGTGTATCTGCTAGTTTTGAATAGCCTTAAGAAATCTAAAACACAGATTCTTTCCCGGTCTTAATGGTTATTAAGACCTGGGACGCATCTGTGTCACTTTAGATTTCTTTGGCTATTCAAAAAATAGCAGATCTACAAGCTCATAGCGCGGCACCGAGTGCCGCGCTACGAGCTTGTAGATCTGCTATTTTTGAAAAATCGTGAAAAAATATTTTTTATATTTTTTTCCAAAAACTGTTAGGATTTAGAAAACATTTTTTGAATCGGCCTCAGGTCTTAATGGGTTAAGCTTTGTACGGTCCATATCAGGGAGGGGGGGGGGAGGTAGTAGAACAGGGGGGGGGGGGGGGTTGTGCGTTTGATTTATGAACTGCTCAGAGGCATGGTAGAAAATGAATATGGCAGGAGATCCTCAGCGTGCCGTCGACGTGCACTCGTTCACTCAGGGCCCACGCCGCAGCTTTTTCGCATCTCCTCGTCAAAGAAGAAGAAGAAGAAAAAAAAGAAAAAAAGAAAACGTTTGAAGTCCGTCAATTCCGGGGCCTTTTCATAAATCAGGGTAGTGCTGCTGCAGCCAGGTTGATAAATGTACCTTTGCAAACTACGTCCAATTTTTCGGCTCCGTTCAGGTGTTTCCCCCGGCCCCACTAAGGGCAACAAAAAAAAAAATGATTTTCACATGTTGGAAGAGTTCACTGCTCGCTTTAAAGGGATAGTTCACCCCAAAAAAAAAATGTTTTCTATCGTTCAGTCACCCCATGGAGATTTGATTATCCAATTAGCCAAATTATTGGCTTTGGAATGCGACAAAAAAGTATATAATAATATCCATGAATTTGAGTCTCCATGGGGTGACTAAACGATCATTCTGGGGGTGAACTATCCCTTTAAGGCCAGTAAGGAAGGGGCATAAGGAACACTTTATAAACTGCTGGGCTATAACTGCACACTGTTTACATAGGCATGTCGTTCATATCGTTGTTGTCGGGCAGAAACCTCTTATCTCCATATTCTAACTTTTTGTGTTTTTTTGGTAAATTAACGCCCTACTTGATCATACCACAGCGTCCAGTGGTGGAAAAAGTACTCAAATGTTTTACTTGAGTAAAAGTATCAATACTGCAATGTAAAAATACTTTTGTTACAAGTAAAAGTCCAGAATTCAAAATGGACTTGAGTAAGAGTACAAAAGTATTGGTATCAAAATGTACTTAAAGTACCAGAAGTAGAGTACTCATTATGCAGAGTTTTCAAATGTATAAAGCGTATAAACATCTTTTGAAAATAGCCGAAATGTATTTAGGGCTGAAGTTGTTAATGTATGTTTTGTAATAATAATCAAAATCCACAAAGTAACTAAAGTTGTCAAATAATTGTAGCGTAAGGGCGCGCTTCCACCACACTTTTATTTTACCTCTGGGGCAGAATCTGCCAATGCTTTGTCAATGCAAATGCGTGGATTCACGCAAGAGCAGATTTTTCCGCTTGTCGCGCAGACCTTGTGTTTATCCGCTCTGCACGAAGAAGCATAAAACTGCTGGAGGCAGGAGCTGATTTTCCCCCTCTGTCCAATCGGGTGAGTCGAAGGCGGACCGTCCCAAGACTCAGGAAGCAACATGGTGCTCTCAGTGGACCAACTGGTTGTAAGCTGTTGCATCTCACCCAGTACTTTATGATTTGTGCACTTGGGGTTCGTACATCTACATATACATTCAGATTTAAAATATAAAGTGCTTACCCTATGGCCACGGATTTTACAATCATGTACGGGCCCTCAGAAGTACCCGTATCTTCCGTATTGTTCAATAAAAAGCATTTTAATCCGATTGGTGGCCATTTTTCCATAGTTATAATGTACCAACAGTGCAATACACCTCTCAACCGCTAGGGTCGCGCAGTTGAAAGCATACGGAGAAAATGACCACTGATTGGATTAAAATGCTTTTTATTGAACAATACGGAAGATACGGATACTTATGAGGCCCCGTACATGATTGTAACATCCGTGGCCATGGGGTAAGTACTTTATATTTTAAATCTGAATGTGTATGTAGATGTACGAACCCCAAGTGTGAAAGTGCAAAGACATTTTTTTGTCTAGTGTCTAGTTGCGGTGCCGGTGCGGGCTACGGGGACGGTCTTGAATGTGAGTGACAGGTGCGTCACAGCGTTTTTTTAGAATCCGCTGGCTGCAAAAAACTGTGGCCGCGCACAACCTGCGTTTAACACATTGCCTGCCTTAGACGTATATATACGTCATTTAGAAATCAGCTGTTGCCTGCCAATGACGTATATATACGTCTTTGGAAAAAAGGGAAAAAAAAAAAAAAAAAATTCAAAAAAAAAATTTTTTTTTTTTTTTTGCATTTTTTTATAATTTCAACCCTTGTCGAATTATGAACAGATTAGGAGCTAAAAATGTTCGAAGATTTGCTGCTCCATTCACTTCAATGTTAAAATTCAAACGGACAAACAATTCACTTTGTTTTTTGGTTTAAAACTACTGCTTTTGAGCTATATTGAAACATCAACCAAACATGTCAACGAGGTCAAAATGACCTCGTTGACATTTGTGAAACCACACCTGAATCTCATCTGTGATTAGAAACCATCTGGGGATCAATCATACTGGAGGAAAAAAATCTGTGGCTACGCGAACAGGTACCAAAAACATGGCAAAACCCTGGCAGGCAACAGCTAAAAATCTGAAAAAACTCTGGCAGGCAATGTGTTAACAGCGGCCAGCCAACTTTTGGTGAGAGCGCGCCCTAAGAGCATAAGAGTAAAAGTACGATATTTGCCTGAAAGAAGTAAAAGTACTGAAAATTGGAAATTTTAGTATAGTATAGTATAGTATAGTAAAAAATACCTCAAAATTATGCTTAAGTACAGTACTTGAGTAAATGTACTTAGTTACTTTCCACCACTCACAGCGTCAGACAAAAGCATATGTTTTTTAAAGATGTTATTTTTTTAATATAACCTGATATGTGAATAATTCAGTTTCAAAGGCCTTTTTTTTGCCCTGACTATATCTGCCACTGCCTCTTCACTGAACCGTCGTCAGATGGCAGTCAACGGTCGATGCCAACATAATGGTCGATATTCCATATCGGTGCGTGCGTTTTAGATTCCTCTGGCTATTCAAAAATAGCAGCTGTGCAAGCTCAGAGCTCACATGATAACATAATCCATGTCATCATGTACGTTAAAGACGGGGTGCCGTGATTTTCAGTGATTTTCCCCCCCCTAAAACATACTCATCGGGTATTATGGTTATACTAGGAGGAAGATTTTTTTCAAAAAAGTGTACAGAAAGTGTTAAAATTATGTTTTTATGTGGACACGCCTCCAGTTCATTAAGTATACCTGGTTCTCACCTTAGCACCTCCTCCACCACCTTAGCACCACCCACCTGTCCTAGTCCCTCCTCCTCCTCATGCCCATACCTGTTGTGTTATGATAATGAGGGGGAGGGTATAATTTGACTGTGTCATTAAAGTGCTGTTTTTCTATTGGCACGTTTGACCCTCAAGGTTTCAGCCTCCAGGTAGAAACTCAAAATAGTCAAAGAAGACATAAAACACCATAAAAACACCAGTTCTATCAACCTCAGAGACACATGAAAAACAGAAAAAGTGCAAAAACATGGCACCACCTCTTTAATGTATGTTCGAGTCCGGTAATGAGTAGGAGACATATCCATTCGCGAGACAGATCGCGCCACGTTAACCTCAACACCGTGGTCCCCACACACATTAGTCAGCAAAGATTCAAAAGGTGTCGAAGACAAAGCGATCGCTAGAGTAATGGTTCGCCTCCAGTTTATTTTGCCTTACAAATTGCGCACGCTTCAAAGGATGGCGCGGAGGAGGAAAAAAAAACCTTGAATTGCTTCTTTTGGAGGAAAAAAAGATTGTTTTTGTTGTTAAAGTCAAGTTTACTTTTAACCCATTAAGACCTGGAACACATCTGTGTCACTTTGAATTTCTTTGGCTATTCAAAAATAGCAGATATACAAGCTCATAGCGCGGCACGAAAACACAGTTTCGATTTATTTTCGGAGGATTTAAAAAAAAAAGATTTTTGTTCAGATATTCTGCACCAGTCGCTTAGCTTTTTTTTTTTTTTTTTTTACAACGTCTCTCTAGTCTCTCCCCAGACATGACAAAGACCTGAGTCAAAAGGCCTTTGTAAGGGCGGCTGGGGGGGGGGGCTACAGTCAGCCCTGTAAAAGTACAAAAGTACTCCGGCACCAGTGAACAAGAACCAAGGCTATTGCAGGCTAGCCTGGCATGGTTTCAGGCTACTATCTATCCCCTCTATCTATCATCCAGTTAAAGCCTCAGCTATACTCAAGTTGCATGTCCCGTGTCGTCGTGCTGCTGCTCAGTAAATAGCAGATCTACACTACAAGCTCGTTGTGAGCTTGTAGATCTGCTATTTACGGCATGCATGCAACAAACACCGGGCCGTGCAACTGAGGTATAAATCAGGTTTAACACTGACTGGGCCATTCAAGGTTCGCTTGGTTAAAAAAATTAAATGACAACGTGCCCGGATCTGTAGAACCGTGGACTCAATCCAAGTAACACCGTGTTTCACACACACACACACACACACACACACACACACACACACACACACACACAGTCTCAATACATTAATTAAAGACGACTTAAACTCCCTTTCTTAAAGAGAGAACTCCCTCTCTTAAAAAATAAAAGTATAGAGAGAATTCAGGGTCGTTGTTTTTTTTTTTTTACGATAAAGACAATAGAAGGGAGAATCTGTAACCAGAGCTTAAAAAAAAGGTCTACAACTGTGCAAACATGTCAATCTAAAGCCATCGGTTCTCATATTGGGGTCTGGGGACCCCCAGGGGTCCTTGTGGCTATTCCCAAAAAATAGCAGATCTACAAGCTTATAGCACGTCACTTCGAAATTTTAACAGAAACCTTCTCTTCTGGGAGTCCCCCTCTCCCTTGCACAAAACCTTTTCAGATGAGGGGGTCCACGGCCAAATATATACAAATGTGGGGGTCCTCCTTGGCATGACAAAGTTTGAGAACTACTGCTCTGAGAGGAGAGAGAGAGAGAGAGAGAGAAAACACGGACAGACAGGGCGGCATGATCTTACAACTGTTCTCAATATAAAAAAAGCTTTCTGAATGTTCCTCCTGCAATCCGAGTCCCGTGTAATTACAATAGGACAGGGTCTCTCTCTCTTGCTCTCTCTCTCCCTCTCCCCCCGGCAGAGAGAGAGAGAAGCACAGACCCTTGGGCACGCTTCCCAGCGCTTGTCACGCCAAAGAAACCTCAAACGCCGCCGAGAGCAGGAGGGGGTCCGAAATTCCAAAACCAGCAAAATATTTTAATTGATCCCTTCCTTGCCGCCAGACACTCCTCCACCTCTCTCTCTCTCTCTCTCTCTCTCTCTCTCTCTCTCTCTCTCTCTCTCTCTCTCTCTCTCTCTCTCTCTCTCTCTCTCTCTCTCTCTCTCTCTCTCTCTCTCTCTCCTCTCTCTCTCTCTCTCTCTCTCTCTCTCTCTCTCTCTCTCTCTCTCTCTCTCTCTCTCTCTCTCTCTCTCTCTCACTCTCAGAGTGTTGCCAGAGTTTGAGAGAGAAATAAGCAAGCAGGTCCAGGAAAACACAAGCCCCAAAAGAAGCAACTACTTTACCTCAACCTATATGCTGTATACGTCGGCTATTTTACGTTCTAACAACACAAATCTGACTGGTACGGTACAAAACATTTTCATATGCGGGGGTTAATAGTCATTTGGGGGTCCATGATATGAAAATGTTTGAGAACCACTGGTTTAAACAACATTTAGGAAGCAAGCCCAAACAAGCAACTAAACTTTATAAAGACAAAAAAAACCCGCAACCACCAATATTTACAAGCGACTTCACAGAAAAACAAGACCAAAGTCGCTTATAATAAGCAGACATGGCAACACTGCCCTCTCTCTCTCTCTCTCCCCCCTCTCTCTCTGCCACACACACACACAACACACACACACACTGAGCGAGCAAACAAGACCACAAGGGCCCACATTGACCATTTTTCTCGTTACACATGGGTTCTATATCAGCAAGTGTGCGTACATACACAGTAAACACCGTCGCCGTTTAACCCATTAAGACCTGAGGCAGCGTCTAAAAAAAATCTAAATCCTAACAATTTTTCGGAAAAAAATATAAAAAAAATAATTTTCACGATTTTTCAAAAATAGCAGATCTACAAGTTCATAGCAATAGCCCAAAGAAATCTAAAGTGACCAGGTCTTAATGGGTTAATTCAACCACTTCAACCCTTTATTCTTATTCAAACCGACCTGAGATGCAACTGTGCTTGGTACACTTTTATTCCTCCACTCTCGTCTACACCAACTCTCTACCAAAAACACCCGATCTACAAGCTGTCGGACAGACAGCAACTATACTTGATCATACTACAGCGTCACACCAAAGCATCAAAAGTAGCAGATCTACAAGCTCGAAAGTGACGCGTTTCGAGCTTGTAGATCTGCTACTTTTGAGGCTTTTGAATTTAAATCCAGAAAAGTAACAGTTTTTGTCCAGCGTTGGATGCTGGGGTTCAAGTCATTAATAACCACTGCCTTAAACCCCTTATATACACACTTCGTTGACCGGGGTCCCCCAGGGGCCTATGCTTGGTCCCTCTTTTTCACCCACCTCACCGCTAAGGCTACACACGTTGATTTGTTAACCGTTTCATGGAACAAAGCATTCTTTTCACTGGAAGGTCAGGTCAAGATATGAAAAAAACAAAACAAGTTCTGCTCGTTTCTTTCCGCCTTGTTCTTCGTGTCCTGGTAACTTGATGAATTGAATACATAGGACCACAATGGAAACAAGTCCCCAGGACTTTTTTTTTTGTGTTATCCCTTTAAACCTTAACGTCTTACTGTACCACGTGCGGTTAACATTTTCTGACCAATAAAGTATTCAATCAATCGATCCAAACATCTAACGCATCCTTAACGCACAGGGAGCGAGGGCAGTCGCTCAAAAGGTTGAGAACCACTCATATAAAGAATACGATTAAACATCATTAGAATGATTTGTGACATCATTAGAATGATTTGTGACATCACATCACAGTGATGTGATCACCACGATCAGCAATAATCACCATGATAGCATTATGAATGAATCTTGAATCAAGCAATGTCTCAAGAGTCTAGGTGGAATATAGCACTGGTACTCCTCAAGGTGGGGTTCGCGGACCCCCGGCAGGGGTCCTTGAGGGAGTTCCAGGAGTCCCCACCAGCGAGACCACTCATAGTTAATTATAACCAAATGGTCGTGTTCCTCCATTTGTACACTTTCGCGGTTACATTTTTTGAAAGCCAGCAATCTACGGTTCGAGTGCAGAGACAGGTCAGGCCCAGTTTGCGAAGTCTAGAGCAGTGGTTCTCAAAGTAGGGGTCCATCGGGAGGGTTCCAGGGGGTCCCCGGCAAAAGCAGTTAACATAGCAACGCAATCATTTTAACCACTTTATCCATGTATATCTCGGCTATTCAAAAACAGCGGATACGCAAGCTCACAGCGCATGACGCGCTGCGAGCTTGCGTATCCGCTGTTTTTGAAAATATTTGAGATAAATATTGAAAATGTTTTAATAATTCTTTGACACAAATCTTCTCTTCTGGGGGTCCCTCGCACGAACCCTTTTCAGATGGGGGGTCTGCGGTCAAATACATATCAATGTGGGGGTCCTCGACATGAAAAAGTTTGAGAACCACTGGCCTAAAGTAGCCTGGGACCAGACGAATCTGCCAGTGCAAAAATAAATGTGTCCTCTGCGATTTGGGGTCTGGCACCGATCCATTGTAAAACCAATTCCTGCTCCCGGTCTGGGGTGACCAATCAGGGCCCAGTATTCAAATATGGGGGACTGTAAGTGGTAGTTGGTTGTTGTAGGTCTAACCAATTGCGTCCACAGAGCCAGTCTTTTGATCCCGCCCCTTGGGGGAACAAAAACGTCCTTTTAGAAGCACCAGACTCATATCCACGCAGTGATATAGTAGTCTGGCCACGCGAGGCTATAGGCCTAAAGCATAACATCAAACTGGATGAAACTTGGATGAAATTAACGCTTTAGAACCACTGCTGTAGACCAAATGCACTGCAGTATGGTGGTGTGTGTGTGTGTACAGTACACTACAGGTGTGACAGTAAAAAAAAGGACTCCTACCTCTTTTTGGTTTGGGGAAGCTCTCGTGCAGGTGAAACACCACTTTCTCCACAAAGTGCTGGATGTTGCTGTGCTCGGGCCCGCGGACAAACACCATCCAGTCGTGCGTAAATCCCTCCACCGTGGCTTTCTTCCGGACCTGGGCGCGATGGCCGAGCTCTAGCTTCACCTGGACAGCTCCCTGTGTGTGGGGGGTAAACATTTAATTAGGAACGATATTAAAGGGTCTACACCATGAATTTAAAAAATAATAATAATATTTAATATCATATTGTTTATGTCCCTCAAACGTTTTTCAAAAGGTTTGAGCCTAAATCAAGCCTCAGATATACTCATTCCAACTAACTTCTCTCTGGCTTATAAAGCACTTTCACCTGCAATACCACATTGTCCTGTTTGGCACGGGGCGCTATTGAGCCAGTTTGTATGCATGTTATCTCCTGGTTCTGTGTGGAAAAAGTTTTTTAAAAAAAATGAAAAAAATAAGAAAAACTTCTTTTTTTTTAAGATTTATTATTTATTTTTTGGGTTGTAACTGAAAAACGGGAGGAATTGTTCCCTGACGTGACGTAGGCAGGGGGAACAAATCTGACGGACTGTTTTCAGACCAATTTACATAAAAACCACAGATAGCCTATGAAAGCCTGCATGCTCGAAGTCGGGTATTTTTTGGAACAGAAGAGAGGTGGGGGAGACCAAAAACACACAAAAATGAAGAAAAAGTTAAAATTCATGGTGTAGACCCTTTAAGAATATTTATATAAACAAGGTCTAGCTTCACCTGGACAGCTCTGTGTGTGTGGGGGGCAAACGTTTAATTAGGAACGATATTAAGAATATTTATATAAACAAGGTCTAGCTTCACCTGGACAGCTCCCTGCATGGCGCAACGTTTAATAAAGGAACTAGGGGTGCTCCGATCAGGTTTTTTGGGACCGATCTCGGTGATCACTGATTTTTTTTTCTCTCACGATCGGCCGATACCGATGTTGTGCGTATAAGGGGGACATTTCTAATATTTCCAAAATTATTATATGTCAAAACCTACGTCAAAACTGGTTGTGCGGGTAGATCGTTTTCCGCTGTAGCGCCCAAACTGTGGAACGAGCTTCCACCCCATGTTAGAGCGTCTCAAACCCTTGCCTGTGTTTAAATCACGTTTAAAAAAAACTCACTTGTACTCTTTGGCGTTCGAAAATTCAGACTGAGAGTTGCCGTTTTCCACTAGGCAATTTCAATCAGAAACACTCTCGTCTTAGTAGATAAAGAACCATTTATTGCCACAAATGGAATACAGTTAAGCTTGGCGTTAAAGCTCCGCTCTTGGGAGAATATTCACTGAATTTTGTCGAAGCAGCCTGCTAAGCATATATTCAGAGAATGCTTAAGCAAATCCCCCATAGGGATACAATGTCAACAATAAGCAATACATTGACATATTAGTTAGAATTAGCAGATATACATGATAAACACAAGTATTTGAGCCTAGCAAGATTTTAAACAGCAGATATACATGATAACCACAAGTATTTGCGCCTAAGCCACACTCTAAACAAAGCAGATATACATGATAATCACAAGTATTTGAGCCTATGCCAGACTCTAATCAACAGGTGGAGGCTGGGGTGGAGGAGGAGCTAGCTAAATGCATTGGTTCAGCAACCAAGAAAGACCTAGAGAATATGAAGCCGTATTTATAGGAACCTCTTTGCTCAAGCGTGAGCTGTGATTGGATAATGAGTGTGTGATGTAATGACTAGCTGGGCTGTGAATGGGGAATAGAAAGCTGATGTTCACATCAGCTGACTGACTGCTGGTTACAGCTTTGGCGTGCACGACTTCCGTGTCCTGCATGAACTAACGCTATGCTTCATGTGTCTATATGTTGTCCTGTTTATTGTGTATTGTGTATTGTGTATTGTGTATTGTTTTTGCTCTTGGTATTTTTTGTTACTGAGTGTACACAGCACTTTGGTTCAACACTGTTGTTATAAACTGTGCTCTATAAATAAAGTGGATTGGATTGGGGGGGAAGGGGAGCATGTCTAGGCCTGTCACAAAGATGCTAAGCGATATTATACTATATTTATCTGATTGACTTTATACCACTTAAAACGGTGCGGCTATTTTCATGGTGCAGTCATAAAAAGATTGGTTTCTCCGCATTGGGTAAATTGCCGATCACCAATCGAGTCCTTTGGAGTGACAATCGTCCGATTTATTTTACAATCGGCGGCCGATCGATCGGAGCACCTCTATAAAAAGGAACGACATTAGAAGATGTATACAAACAAGCTCTAGCTTCACCTGGACAGCTCCATGTGCAACATTTAACCCATTAAGACCGGGAAAGCATCTGTGTCATTTTGAGATTTCTTTGGCCATTTTTGAAAAATCGTGAAAATTTGTGCAAATCTTAAAGCGAACATTTTTAACTCAAATCTTTGCTTCTGGGGGGTCCCTGGAACAAAATATTTTGAGATGTCTGTGGCCAAATAGATATAATGTTGGGGGTCCTAGACATGAAATAGTTTGAGCACCACTGATATAACAACATACGTTTTTTCAAAAAACTGGTAGGATTTAGAAGCATCAGGTCTTAATGGGTTTTAACAAGGAACAATACAAGAAGATTTAGACTCATCTCCCCCCTTAAACAGCATCTATCCTACAGGCACTAACTAGACACCCCAATAAACCAAAACAAATCCACATATTTGTAAACAGTATGAAGAAACCGATTGACTTGAGATTGAATTAAAAACATATTGGGGTGTCCATCCATAATAACGATGCTTTAGCATTCTTTCTGACTTAAAACAAACCAGTATAAGAACACACAATAAACCCCTAAACATGTTTTACAAAAACAAGTGAAGAGAATGAATATAAATCGCTTTGGTCGGCTATTTTCACAGTACTGTAGTTATCTGTGTAACCGAGCCAAACAAAATGTAATGCCTCTACCCCTACAATTACAAGTACTGTCGGGGTGGGGGGTGATTTGATTATGTTAGGAGGGTCCCCAGTTTAAATATGATTATGTTAGGAGGGTCCTCAGTGCAAATATGATCATTTTGGGGGGTCCCCAGTTCAAATATGATCATTTTGAGGGGTCCCCAGTTCAAATATGATCATTTCCCGCAGTTCAAATATGATCATTTCGGAGGGTCCCCAGTTCAAATATAATCATTTTGGAGGGTCGCAGCCTGAAAAGGTTGAGAACCACTGTATACTAGGCTATGAATTGGATCTCTTCCCAATCCAAAAATCCACGACACACATTTTCGTCGACACAGACACACATATAATAATGTCACCGAATGGAAAATAAGAGGCATTAATAATAATAACTATGGAAACCAAACCACCACACAGTACAGTAGGCTACACTGAACAAACAACACGTCTCTTAACAGACACGCTGATGGAGAGCGAAGCGAAAACGTGCACATTTTTCGGGAATATACAGATCTGCGATCTGTGCGCTTTGCAACAAGCGATCAGACAGACTGTCCCTTTTTCCTTCAGTCTCCCCCCGAGTCAACGCTATAGCCTGTCTCATTGATTTCATTTATCATGAAGAATACTTTTATGAATGGTACAGTCGTAGGCTACATGCAATTTGAACAGTGTCATTATGTAGTGGTGTAAAGTAACTAAGTACATTTACTCAAGTACTGTACTTATAAGTACAATTTTGAGGTATTTTTTACTTTCTGCAGCATTTCCAATTTTCAATACTTTTACTTCTACTCCACTACATCTCAGAGAGAGGCAAATATTGTAGCCTACTTTTTACGACCACTACAATTATTTGACAGCTTTGTTAGTTACTTTGCAGACTTAGATTATTATCACAAAACATACATTAACCACTTCAGACCTTTAAAGATTTCGGCCATTTGAAAATAGCCGATCTACAAGCTCATAAAGAGATCTGCTATTTTCAAAAGATTTGTATACATTCATGCATTTGAAAACTTGGGAAATGGGACATAACATTCTGCACAATGAGTACTTGTACTTTTGGTACTTTAGGTACATTTTGATACCAATACTTTTGTACTTCTTTTTTTTACTCAAGTGAATCTTGTATTCCAGAGTATTTCTACATTGCAGTATTGATACTTTTACTTAAGTAAAAACCACCACTGGCTGATTCCAGACACCTGAAATCTCTTGGCTCTATAACACATTGGTTCTCAAAGTGGGGTCCGGGGACCCCCAGGGGTCCTTGATGGAGTTCCAGGGGGTCCCCAGCTAAATGATAGTTAGGAACCAAATAGACCCTTATGGGTCTGTAACTCTGAGAGTGTACAAATGGAACCAAATGGACCCGTTAGGGTCCATTTGGTTCCATTTGTACACTCTCTCAGAGTTACATGAACACTGATGATGGTGATAACAGTGTAGATTGGGACCCCCAATAAATCTAAATGGTCGAGTCCCTGGCATATCTTTTCAAATGGGGGTCCCATGGGCTAATATTTGTCAAATTGGGGGTCCTTGACGCGAAAAAGGTTGAAAACCCACTGCTTTACGCGCATTGCATGCAAGCAGACGGACACTCTCTATGTAGCGATAGTGTCCGTCTGCTTGCCTTGGTGTCGTGGTGGTGGTGTGTGTGGTGACCCCCCCATGTCTGTCTGGATGTGACCCCCCCCCCCCCCCCCGTACAGATCGAGACTTACCTTAGTGGCCATCATCTCATCCTTTATGGAGGAGCCGTTATGAAGCCGCTACTATTTCATAGAGAAGGAGTCGCGATCAACGAGAGGAGAGGAGAGAGTGAAGGAGGAGGACATGGTTCTCTAGTCTGTGTTGCCTCCTTGATTGAACTGAACTGACTGACTGACTGACTGACTGACTCCCCCCACCTCCTCCTCTGAGAGAGAGAGAGAGAGAGAGAGAGAGAGAGAGAGAGAGAGAGAGAGAGAGAGAGAGAGAGAGAGAGAGAGGAGCGAATGCAAGCAAGACAAGAACGCATGCGCTGTTCCTTTTCTCTCTCTCTCTCTCTCTCTCTCTCTCTCTCTCTCTCTCTCTCTCTCTCTCTCTCCCCCTCTCCCTCCCTCCATGTGTGTGTGTGTGTGTGTGTGTGTGTGTGTGTGTGTGTGTGTGTGTGTGTGTGTGTGTGTGTGTGTGCGTGTGTGTGCGTGCGTGCGTGCGTGCGTGTGTGCGTGTGTGTGTGTGTGTGTGTCTGCTTGCGTGCGTGCGTGCGTGCGCGTGTGTGAGGGGAGTGGTGAACCATAGACAGCCAATGAAAGAGCCCACAACTTTCCCTAAATTATTATACTATCATTCAGTGGCGGAAGAAGTAGACCTTCTTTGATTTTTATGTTTTCTGTTTTTTTTTTACTCAAGTCCAAGTATTAATACCACAGTGTATATAACATTCCTGCATTGAAATGTTACTTGTGTATTGGCATCAAAATATAGTCCCTTAAACCAGTGGTTCTCAACCAGTGGTCCGGGGACCACCAGTGGTCCTTGAGAGGGTTCCAGGGGGTCCCCAGCCTAATTAATAGTTAGGAACCAAATGGACCCTTATGTGTCTGTAACTCTGAGAGTGTACAAATGGAACCAAATGGACCCGTACACTCTCAGAGTTAAATGAACACTAATGATGATGATAAAGTGTAGATTAAGACCCCCAAGAAATCTAAATGGTTGAGTCCCTGGCATATATTTTCAAATGGGGGTCTGTGGGCTAATATGTGTCAATTTGGGGGTCCTTGACACGAAAAAGGTTGAAAACCACTGCCTTATACCAGTGGTCTATGGGACCCTGGTACCTTGAGGGGACCCCAGGACCCCCATTAAAAAATAGCAGATATAGCCTACAAACTGGTGCATCTGTGGCTGTGCATACATTTTGGGGTCCTTGGCACGAAAAAGTTTGAGAACCCCCGGCCAGTGGTTCTCAAAGTGTGGTCCGGGGACCCCCAGGGGCAAAATGCATTAATACAGCATCACAAACATTTTAACCACTTTATCCATATTCACGCAGAGAGGGAGCGTGTACATCTGCTATTTTATTAACTTGAATGTGTTTGGAAAATGTGGATTCATTTGGATTTTGGATTTTTCTTTTTTTCCCCACAAATCTTCTCTTCTGGGGGTCGATGGGCCAAAACATTTTCAGATGGGGGTCTGCGGCCAATTCCACATGTAATTTGGGGTAATTGGCAATGAAAACGTTTGAGAATCAACATATAGGCCTACACCATAATATCATCAGTTCATGTTAGTGAACATACGCATAGCCTATACACTATTTGTTGGTCCGGGGACCACCAGTGGTCCTTGAGGGGGTTCCAGGGTGTCCCCAGCCAAATTAATAATTAGGAACCAAATTGACCCTTATATCATACTATAATTCTAGTAAGGGCGTAGTGGTGAGTACGGTGGTGAGTACGGTGGTGAGTACGTGAAGATACCCGGTTCTCCTCAGTGGCTGGAGCAATTGCTCTGATTTTGCACACAGCCATTGACCATTACTATCTGAACTTAACTGTGAAGCCCGTTTTTCAATTTCACCAAATCTCAGCTTCTTATTAGCGTTTTTGTGTCAAACACTGTCGCCATGGTTACGGGGCTGCCCAGCTATGGGACGAACTGCCTCCCGGGTTGCTAGATCATGTGCGCATATCCCCCCACGGATGCGTCGACCGGGTATGGTCTAGTGTCTGTAACTCTGAGAGTGTACAAATGGAACCAAATGGACCCTAACGGGTCCATTTGGTTCCATTTGTACACTCTCAGAGTTAAATGAACACTGATGATGATACTACTGTGTAGATTGGGACCCCCAAGGATTCAAAATGGTTGAGTCCCTGGCATATCTTTTCAAATGGGGGTCCCTGGGCTAATATGTGTCAATTTGGGGATCCTTGACGCAAAAAAGGTTGAAAACCACTGTTCTATACTAAAGGGCTATAAACTTTTGTGCAGAAGAAGTTCAAAAGAGCTGAAATTGCACCTTGAAGTGTTGGTTTTGACAGCTGACAAGCTGCTGTATCCAAACTCATCATCAAGGTGACACAGTGCCTTTGTTCTGGGTCAGTGTAGCTTGAGATGTTTGGTGGCCCTGGACCAATGCTCATGACATGAATGACCCCTATAGTCTCTCTTGGATCATGGTCAGGTGGTGTCTTAATCATATGGACAACGAGAGGTTATATAGAGCATTGTTAACTTCGTCGACTAAAACTACGACGAAAAGTGTCCGTCGACTACCTTTTCTCACTGACGAAAACGAAATAAAAACTAAGCTGATGACTAAAACTGAGACTAATTATATTGACAATTTCGTCAACAAATAAGAACTAGACTAAAATGTTAGGGAGGGACTATAGTGGAGAAGAGATCCAGTAGAACTGAAGTCATTTTATGTTTGGTTGCGCTCCGGTGTTGCGCTCTGAAAAATAGCAGATCTACAAGCTCACAACGCGTCGCGCTTGTAGATCTGCTATTTTCAGCACGCAACCAACTGTAAAATCTGCCATTACGACGCCATCAAGGCACCGCCACAATACATTTGTGTCGACAACATCGACTGTAGATTTCATTTAGTCGACTAAAGTCTTATGATATTTAGTCGACTAAAACTAGATTAAAACTAGACTAAAACTAAAACGTTTTCAGATGACTAAAATATGATTTCACTAAATGACATTTTATTCAAAAGACTATGACTAAACTAAGTCAAAACTTGCTGTCAAAATTAACACTGCTATAGAGCAGTGGTTCCCAAACTTTTCAGGCCGCGACCCCCCAAAATAATCATCTTCAACCTATACTGTATTGGTTTGTTTACTGTTGAGTGAGAAAACATGTTGCACATTAAGCTAATCAACTGAATAATTTGGGGGTCCCGACCCCCCGTTTGCATGGATCTTCAAGAGGGGGTCCTCAGAGTTACTACAGGGTTTTGGGGGTTAAGTGTTTAAATGTCTGACTCTGAAAATGCTCATTGCGTGAATTCAACATATTAAAGGACGACTTCAACCATTTTCAACCATCATCATATATAACTGGTCCTCACTAATGTTCATGATAAAATGTTCCAATTTTTTCTACTTGGTCTGTGTCTCATAGGAGGGCTGTGTGGACACTTCAGAAACCCGCCTACCAGTGACATCATCGTTAAGGAGATTTTTTGAGCGGTGCAACCGCTCCTATAAGAGGGTTTAGGACCCATCCGTGGCGAAAGCTTTTCTTTCCGTCGTGAAAATGTGTCTTTCGCTGTGACGCCATGCTGTGGAAAACACGCCCATAGGCTAAGCTCTGCAGGACGTGCCGTGATTGGCTAGCGAGACACATGATGAAATTAACTTCAAACTTCGCAGACGCGCTGTGATTGGCTAGCGAGACGCATGATGAAATTGATAATAATGTACAAAATGTAAGCACGTCACTTCGCAGGACCTGCTGTGATTGGCTACCGAGATGCATGATGAAATTAATAACTCATAAATATCACCGCTCACTTCACACTGGGTGTGATTTTTTGTTTTTAAACAAGATTTATATTTTTAGCGGCGCTAGCCGCTCTATACCTTTAGGTATAGAGCGGATATTAGCCCTCTATGCCTGGCTTTTGCGTCAACGTTCTGATTGGTCAGGTGCGCCAACGTTCTGATTGGTCAGGTGCGTCAACGTTCTGATTGGTCAGGTGCGCCAAAGTTGTGATTGGTCACTATTCATGACATCACTATGATGTCATGAATATAGAATTCGATGTCTATATAAACGATGACAATGACTTCATCTTATTATTCATTTGGCTAAAGTCTCCGTCTAGGTAAGTTATTTAAAGTTAATATGACGAATAGAAAGAGAAAGATACAAGAACAGATGAAGGGTGAATGTATAGAAAGTCTGAGTTCGGGACCCAGTCATCCGTTATGACAGAATGGTTTGATAGAGACGATCGAGAATCCAAGAGTCCGTTAAGGTTCTGATTGGTCAGGCCCGTCAAGGTTCTGATTGGTCAGGCCCGTCAAGGTTGTGATTTGTCAGGCAAGGGGACTATTCATGACATCACTATGATGTCAAGGTTTATTTTCTATTTCCTCATGTTTTTTTTTGTATATATTTTTATTTGGCTAAAGTCTCCTTCTAGGTAAGTTATTTAAAGTTAGATCCTCAATTTAACTTTATCTGTCGTCGACGCTCTGATTGGTCAGACCCGTCAACAAAGTGATTGGTCAAGCTTCACATGACACATGGCTATAAACACATTATAAACACATATCGATGACATAATGTATTCAAAGGCGCCGCTACCTTCACACAGGGTGTGATTTTTCTATTTAGATTTGTATTAACGCGAGAACAATGGCTTCCATCATAGCATGCTAACTTTCCAGGAATAAAAAGCCATGCAGTTTCTATTAGCTTAGATTCTCCGTCGATGATGTCACTGGTAGGCAGGGTTCTGAACTGTCCACAGCCCTCCTCTGAGACAGAGTGAATAGACAAAAATGGCACCATAATGAGCATTAGTGAGGACCCATTATATGAAGATAGGTTGAAAATGGGTGAAGTCAAGTCGCTCCGTTTAATAGAAAAGATAATGTGTCAAACAAAAAACATGAATCCAACATACACACTGATGATGATGACAGTGCTGTCCATCAAGTCTATGAAGCTATCTATGAAATCTATGAAAAAGTTGAATGTGCAACACAACTTTATACAATAATATGTAGTGGGGGTCCTACTTAGTTTTCCATGTCAGCTAAAGGGCCGGAACAACGGTTAAGACCCCTGCACTATAACACAGCATTTATACTTCATATATGACAAAATTGAAAATAATTGACCTTCCAATGAAAAGTCAAGTCAAGAAAAGTCAGGACACACACTTTTAGATGCCAGTCTATATCAGTGGTTCTCAACCAGTGGTCCAGGGACCACCTTGAGGAGGTTCCAGGTGGTCCCCAATCCCCATCTAAATGATGGAGAATTGGTAACCAAATGAACCCTTTATTAGTTGGATCTTTAACTCTTGAGAGCGTAAAATGAAACCAAATGGACCCATTTGGTTTCATTTTAAGCTCTCAAGAGTTAAATTATTGTTAAACATCTGCATTACTTAATTAAATAATTGTTATTTTGATCAATGTTTGCCTGTTATCTCTCCTATGGTACCAACATTAATACAGCATGGAATTGTGGACAAAATCTTATCCAACGACAACAAAATATTCTATATCTTGGGTCTGAGAGTCTAAATCTCATCAAACGGTGGTCCGTGGCTCAAACGGTGGTCCGTGGCTCAAATGCCTAATAAATAAAGGACCTTGATATTAAAAGGGTTGAAAGCCACTGGACTGGAATATGATTAGTGAAGTGCGCAGAGTTTACCACCAGGGGCGCTGTTAATCCTCTGAGGTTTTAATGCTGCTCACCTAACTTGATGGTGATGATGATGATGATGATGATGATGGTCAAGAAGTATAATAGCCTAACATAACGGCTGTTATACTGAACTGTAAAGGTAGGGTCAGTAATTTACTCTTTATTAAACAGAAAATGCATTTTCAGGTCGGGATACCAATTGTATCCAATCGGGATAGAGAACTAGGACAGGATACAAACACAAAGGAATGAGCAGACAAAATTGGAATTGGAACACTATAAAAATGAAGCTGATAATGATTAATGGGTACTCTCTCCTGATTGGATGAAATTCTGTCACCAACCTGCATGTATTTTCTGTATAATAAAGAGCTGGAGAGACGTGGAGACTCCTTTTACTGAACAAACACTCTATAGCAATGATTACTATCAGAATATAATGCTTAACCTTTTGTTTAACCAAAACATCACTTACCCTACCTTTAAGACACTGTTTCTCAACGTCACATCCGGGGACCACCAGACAGGTCTTAAACTCAGAGAGTGCAGTCAGTGCATTCTGTGAGTTAAATAAGCACTAAGGATTTTACAATAGGCTATAGATTGGGGTTTCAGAAGCCTATAGGCAATAGGCTAGTTCAGTTCAGTGATTCTCAAGCATTTTAATGTATTCATTTCATAATGCACAAGGCCACACAGACCTCCATTTATTTCTTTATCTCTGGGGCCACACCTACACTGTAAAATCCAAAATATACATATTTCTTTACTCACAGAGTTACTTACAGGTCAATTTCTGGTCCCTGGAACAGACTTTATGATGTATAAAATATATATTTTGATTTTAATTCATTTCGAATTAAAAGTTTATTTATGTGTTGATCACTCCCAATTTCTCTTGTTTATCCTGTATTTGGTTCTCTCTCCTGATTGGATGAAATTGTCAGCCTGACCTGAAAATGTATAGCTATTTTCTGTTTACTAAAAGAGCTGGAGAGACAGGGAGACCCTATACTGACCCTATACTATACTATATCGGGTGAACAAACACTCTGCTATGACTGAGATGAGAATATAGAGCTTTAACACTTATTTTAGCAAAAAAAACGGTATCGCGTACAGCACCTTTAATTCCCTTAAAGGAGTAGTTCACCCCAAAACAATCGTATTATCTATCAGTTACACACCCCATGAAGCCTTGAATTTTTGTCACATTCCTAAGCCAATACATTTGATGACCGGGTGTATTTCCGGTATGAGACACAAAGAGTCTACTTTGTGTCTCCTACCGGATACATAGCATCTTTCCGCCGGTAATGAAATTATTGGCTTAGTAATGTGACAAAAACAAAAACAAATCCACGAATTCAAGGCTTCATCGGGTGTGCAATTGATAAAAAAAATACGTTTTTTGGGGGGTGAACAATTCACTTAAAGTTGAACTTGCCCCTCTTGACCGGGCTTGACCTTATAGCCTGGGTTTGCTGTTGGACAATGTTGGAGAGGTGAACGCAATGCCTGACATGCTGTTTTCGTGTCATATAATGACAGAAGGGTTGTGTTGAGTGTGGTATGTATAGACAACATATCTCACCACACTCCACCCAAGATAACATCAAACACAATATACAAGTAAGACGCGCGAACGCTGGAAGCGAACGCAGCTCGAAAATATTGTGTGTGTGTGTGTGTGTGTGTGTGTGTGTGTGTGTGTGTGTGTGTGTCTGTGTGTGTGTGTGTGTGTGTGTGTGTGTGTGTGTGTGAGTGTGTGTTTTGACTGTAGCTGCACTCTGGCGCACTCTGTTGGCCGCACCCAGGCAGTGCACTGCACACAGACACACACACACACACACACACACACACACACACACACACACACACACACACACACACACACACACACACAAGCCGAGCAGAGTTCCATAGTAGGCTCCACTTGGGCGGAAGCCGCGCCTCCTTCCGCGTTCGCAAACATATTTGACCACATCCCAGAGTCCGCTCAGGGCCCTTGGAGACTGAGAGGCCCCTATAGGTTTCTACCAGTACTGGCCAATGGCCACCAGCAGGAGAGGAGGGGTGGCAGTGTAGTTGGGTCATTTATGGCACTTCCGTGACCGTGGAGAGCGAAGGTCCGTTTCTCAATGGATTTGTCATCCAGGAGGGTTATTAAACAAATTTAGCCGGGGTGTCTTTTTTAAAACGGCGGGGAAAATGTGTGGGAGACCAAAATCCAAAATGGCTGCCGTGAAAATGAACTTTTTAATGGTTTGACCTACAATGATGCACAATACATGGTTTCAGAGCTTATTTTGGTCAAGGAATACATATATGGTGTTAATATAATGATTTGACCTATTGTCGACCTTCAAATGCAAGATGGCTGCCAATTATGAGCTCCAAAAGGGATTTTTTTTCAAAATCGTCACAGAGCCTTCATATTAGGCTCAAATGAAAGCTCTGCTCATGATGAGTTGAATAATATACAGTATAAGTACACAGAAGTAATCTCTGAGGTCAATAAAGTCAATGTTTGTGTGTAAACAGCAGTTGCTGATTTGCGGTTTCCCATTAAATAGGGTAGGCTACTGAGAATATGGTGTCCAGTTCATCCCATCACATTTTCATAATGAACCAAAAAGTAATTGTGCAGTAAAGCCTCACATAAAATAGTATTATGTATGCAAAGCTAAAAAGGTTAGTTGCTTGAGTTGATTTAAAGGTCAACTCATTTGTCACCCTTATTTTGTGGTATTGCTCCCTGTTTCCTGTCTGCCTAGTTACTGTTACCTGCCTTGTCTAACCAGTCTTGTGATTTTGTCAGTGTTTCCACCTGTGTTCTCTTACTCCCCCAGCCTATCCCTGTGTTGATTGTCTGATGAGTTCACCTGTGTCCTGTTAATTCCTGTCTATTTAAGCCCTGTGTTTGCACTGTGGTCTTGTTGGTCTGTAGTCCTGTGAGGTGAGGTTTTTAGTCGTTGTTCTTTGTACTCAAGCATCTTGGACATTAGAGCGTCTGCCATTCCAGATCCCTTGAATCGCTTGTAGATGGCATAGATGTAGGACATCAGCTAGTGGAAAGTTACGAGGATTGGGAGGATGTCCTTGAACATTTCTGGATTCTCCGCCTTGAGCTGAGTTGAGCGTCTTATACTGTAGGTGGGCAGGTCACCAACAAGAAAGGAGAATGGAATATTCTTCTGCTGCATGGCCTCCACATGTTTCACCATTATGTCATTCACCACTGACTTGCTTGGAGGTTCATTGTAGGTTGTGTGGTAATTAGGCTTGCTCTTGTTGGGTAGTGGATGACAGCAGGACTGGGCACCACTGTATCCTGGAACTCGCTGCTCTTCAGGTGGTGGTCTTGTGCCATGATTGCCTACACGAGACAGTGCATGTATTACAGAGCGAGCACGCTGCGGAGCTGACCCATCCACTGGTGGATCTACCCTGGGACAAGCAGGTGACTCACTCTTGCTACCAGGGGGGCATCTGTACTGGCAAACCTTTGTCAGTTCTGCACACTTCTGCTTTAGCTGTGCAGAGATTTCATTCTTCTTGGTGAGCGTTTCAGCAGTCTCTTCGCCTGGTTTCTTTTCATTGCTCTCTGGCTGCATTTACATGACATTTGTTCGATGGACTCCTGTAGAGTCACCTGTCATAGTGTCAATCTTGAAGTCGTCATTGTCGATGATCACGATAGCTGGCTTGCTGTCTGCGATCTCATGTGGGCAGGTTGCTGATGCCTCCACATCCATCAGAGCCCAATGGTCATAGAGGAGCGATGTATCTCCATAGCTGATGCAGACACCGCTCTTGTGCAGAGTGTCTACCAGATCTTTACTCCTTGTCATGCCATGGACATTTACTCCCAGGTTGATAGCAGAGCTCCGCAGCGTGCTCGCTCTGTGATGCACTGTCTCGTGTAGACAATCATGGTACAAGACCACCACCCGAAGAGCAGCGAGTTCCAGGATACAGTGGTGCCCAGTCCTGCTGTCATCCACCACCCAACAAGAGCAAGCCTTATTACCACACAACATACAATTAACCTTCAAGCAAGTCAGTGGTGAATGACATAATGGTGAAACATGTGGAGGCCATGCGGCAGAAGAATATTCCATTCTCCTTTCTTGTTGGTGACCTGCCCACCTACAAGACGCTCACTGAGCTCAAGGCGGAAAATCCAGAAATGTTGGAATGAAGGACATCCTCCCAATCCTCGTACCTTTCCACCAGCTGATGTCCTACATCTATGCCATCTACAAGTGATTCAAGGGCTCTGGAATTGTAGGCACTCTGGTTACAGCAGGGGTAGTAGTGGAGGGGTTGGTAGACCAAGCACTACGAGGAAAGAACTACAGATGGGGCGTGCGGTGCATACTGCTCTGGAGAGAGGTTCTTATCCAAAATCACTTGTCCAAGATTCTTGAGTACAAAGAACAACGACTAAAAACCTCACATGACAAAGGTCTACAGACCAACAATAACACGATGCAAACACAGGGCTTAAATAGACAGGGATTAACAGGACACAGGCAAACTCAACAGACAATCAACACTGGGATAGGCTGGGGAACTAGGAGGACACAGGTGGAAACACTGACAAAATTACAAGGCTGGTTAAGGCAGGTAAAAGTAACTAGACAGGAAACACTGGGATCAATAATACAAAATAAGGGTGACAAATGAGTTGACCTTTAAATTCACCTCAAGCAACTAACCTTTCTAGCTTTGCATACAGAATACTATTTTATGTTAGGCTATACTGCACAATTACTTTTTGGTTCATTATGAAAATGTGATGGGATGAACTGGACACCATATTCTCAGTAGCCTACCCTATTTAATGGGAAACCGCAAATCAGCAACTGCTGTTTACACACAAACATTGACTTTATTGACCTCAGAGATTACTTCTGTGTACTTATACTGTATATTATTCAACTCATCATGAGCAGAGCTTTCATTTGAGCCTAATATGAAGGCTCTGTGACGATTTTGAAAAAAAATCCCTTTTGGAGCTCATAATTGGCAGCCATCTTGCATTTGAAGGTCGACAATAGGTCGAATCATTATATAAACACCATATATGTATTCCTTGACCAAAATAAGCTCTGAAACCATGTATTGTGCATCATTGTAGGTCAAACCATTAAAAAGTTCATTTTCACGGCACCCATTTTGGATTTTGGTCTCCCACAAATTTTCCCCGCCGTTTTAAAAAAGACACCCCGGCTAAATTTGTTTGATAACCCTCCTAGATGACAAATCCATTGAGAAACGGACCTTCGCTCTCCACGGTCACGGAAGTGCCATAAATGACCCAACTAGTGGTGGAAAAAAGTACTCCAATGTTTTAGTAAAATGTCTCCAAGTAAAAGTATCAATAATGCAATACAAGTAAAAGACCGGAATTCAAAATCCAAAAAGTATTGGTATCAACATATACAGTACAAAAGTAAAAGTACTCATTATGCAGAATGTCACATTTCAAGCTTTCAAAACGTATTAAAAAAACACTTTTGAAAATAGCAGATCTACAAGCTCACAATGCGTCGCGCATTGTGAGCTTGTAGATCTGTTATTTTCAAATAGCCAGAATAAATATAGGGCTGAAGTGGTTAATGTATGCTTTGAAATAATAATAATAATCAAAAGTAACTAGTAACTGAAGTTTTAATTGTAGTGGAGTATAATATTTGCCTCTGAAATGTAGTGGAGTAGAGTAGAAGTAAAAGTACTGAACATTGGAAATACTCCAGTAAAGTAAAAGTACTTCAAAATTGTACTTAAATACAGTACTTGAGTAAAAACTGGGGGGTGGCCCTAGCTGAATGGTTTTATTATTATTATTATTATTATTATTATTATTATTATTATCATTATGGTTATGATTATGAGTATAGTATTATTATTATTATTGATTATGATGATGATGATTATTATTATTATTAACATTATGATTATTATTATTATCATTGACAACTTGACCACGCCATACTTTCTGTTGCGCGTTTGGTTCCTTGTGACCCTCGCTGCTCGCCGTAGCGTTATTATGATTCCCACACCGCGTCGTGGCAAACCCGCTGAGCGGGCGCTGTGATTGGTCAGTAGTCGCTGTGATTGACAGTTCTCGTTTTTGCTACTATGCCTATACCTAACCTTAACCCTAACCCTAACCTCAGTAAAACTATGCCTAAACCTAACCCTAACCCTAACCCTAACCTCAGTAAGACTATGCCTAAACCTAACCCTAACCCTAACCCTAACCTCAGTAAAACTATGCCTGCCGGGGAGCCAATCAGACACGTAAGGCGGGTCTAAATCCAGGACGCGGCGTGGGATTCATAATAACGCCTCGTCGTAGCTCCATGTGTTTCATTCACAGACAGACAGTAGTGGATGAAACAGGTAAAGTTCCTCACTGAACTCTCATAATAACCTTAAAACATGACTGTAATGTGTTTAACAGCCTCACAGCGCACCGTGCGTTCAGCCGACTGCAGAAAACTGCACGAATAATCATCTGTTTGACGCAAAAGCTCTTAATAGTGCCTCAATACGAGGTTGACAGCTATAACTTGGCTAGCTGAGCTAATGTGGCTAACAGTGATGTGACTAGCTTGTTTGGTTCAATAACAACAACCAATGGTGGGAAAAGTACTCAAATGTTTTACTTAAGTAAAAGTGTTAATACTGCATATGTAGAAATACTCTAAAAGTCCGGAATTTACTATAATGAAAGTACAAAAGTATTGGTATCAACATGAAAAGTACAAGTAAAAGTACTTATTATGCAGATTGTCCCATTTCACACGTTTTCAAATGTATAAAACTCTTGTAAATAGCACATCTACAAGCTCACAAGTGTCACATTGGGAGCTGGTAGATCTGCTATTTTCAAATGGCTAAAATGTATATAGGGCTGAAGTGGTTCATGTATGTTTTGTAATAATAATCCAAATCTATAAAGTAACTAGTAACTGCATTTTTCAAATAATTGTAGTGGAGTAAAAGTAACATATTTGCCTCTGAGATGTAGTGGAGTGGAAGTAAAAGTACTGAACATTGGAAATACTCCAGTAAAGTAAAAGTACCTAAAAATTGTACAGTTCTTGAGTAAATGTACGTAGTTACTTTACACCACTGCAAATGGGTCCATTTGGTTCCGTTTGTACCCTCTTTAGGAGCTACAGACCCATAAGGGTCCATTTGGTTCCGTTTGTACCCTCTTTAGGAGCTACAGGCCCATAAGGGTCCATTTGGTTCAGTTTGTATCCTCTTTAGGAGCTACAGTCCCATAAGGGTCCATTTGGTTCCGTTTGTACCCTCTTTAGGAGCTACAGTCCCATAAGGGTCCATTTGGTTCAGTTTGTACCCTCTTTAGGAGCTACAGACCCATAAGGGTCCATTTGGTTCAGTTTGTATCCTCTTTAGGAGCTACAGACCCATAAGGGTCCATTTGGTTCAGTTTGTATCCTCTTTAGGAGCTACAGACCCATAAGGGTCCATTTGGTTCCGTTTGTACCCTCTTTAGGAGCTACAGTCCCATAAGGGTCCATTTGGTTCAGTTTGTACCCTCTTTAGGAGCTACAGACCCATAAGGGTCCATTTGGTTCCATTCTAAAGACCCACTCCACCCAAAATCATTTTTTTGTTTTGTTTTTAATATGTTTTTGAAGCTAGTCTTTGAAAATCCTGGTGGTTTTTGGCACTCTGCTTTTTTTTAAAGCTTTAATATGGATTCTAATGATAAATAATTTAGCTGGGGGACCCCTTGAAACTCCCACAATTATCCCCCTGGGGGTCCCAGGACCTCACGTGGAGAACCACACTGGTCAACATTTACTTGAGTAAAAGTACCAAAGTATCGGCATCAAAATGTACTTTAAAAGTACCAAAAGTAGAAAGTACTCATTATGCAGAATGTCCCATTTCTCAAGTTTTCAAATGTATAAAATGTACAAAGATCTTTTGAAAATAGCAGATCTACAAGCTCACAATGCGTCGCGTTGTGAGCTTGTAGAGCTGCATTTCAAATGGCCAAAATGTATGTAGGGCTGAAGTGGTTAATGTATGTTTTGTAATAATAATATATAATAATATTGATAATAATATGGGTAATAATAATAATAATAATAATAATAATAATAATAATCAAAGTCTATAAAGTAACTAGTAACTAAAGTTTTCAAATAATTAGTAGTGGAGTAAAAGTACAATATTTGCCTCTGAGATGTAGTGGAGTATAAGCAAAAGTACTGGAAACTGGAAATACTCCAGTAAAGTAAAAAATACCCCAACATTCTATTACAGTTCTTAGTTACTTTACACCACTGCAGATAATTAATTATATACTGTTTACCTCCACTGCAACTGTCGGATACAGGAAGAGTGGGCTCTAAGGAAGAGTGGGCACTTAGATGTAAAATTTGATATTTTTGTCCAAAATGTTAAACATCAAAATATTTGAAAAATTATCTTAGCCCATTTAGACCTGGAAAGAATCTGTGTCATTTTTAGATTTCTTTGGCTATTAAAAAATAGCAGACCTACTCAGACCTAGCTCACGGCGCGGCACCGAGTGCCACGCTACGAGCTTGTAGATCTGCTATTTTGTAGAAAAATCGTGACATTTTTGACAAATTTTACATTGCGGTGCCCACTCCTCCTTCCTTAGTGCCCACTCGTCCTGTTATCGTCCAGTTCGGCCCATTCATGGGCTCTATGCACAGCAGCCATATTGTGAAGACATTCACAGGTGTTACCAATGATACTAATGAAGGCTCTGTTCCATTCTGTTCAAACAGAGTCAGGGTGCTCATGGTTCCATGAGGGGGTTCCAAATGGCCTCTTACGGGTGTGTAACTCTGAGAGTGTACTAATGGAACCAAATGGACCCTTACGTGTCCATTTGGTTCCATTTGTACACTCTCAGAGTTATGGTGGTCGTGGAAATTAAAAAGTCTGAGAACCACTGTGCTACACTAAATGGAACAGAGCCTTCATTAGTATCATTGGTAACACCTGTGATTTTTTTCACAATATGGCTGCTGTGCATAGAGCCTATTCAGACCGCTTTGCAACAGACAGGGCTAATGCAGTATGCATGCATGCATGCATGCGGCCAAGTAAAGCCACAGTCATGTGTTTTCTAAAGCACGCTGGGGCTCAACAATGTTCCACTCATTGTCCCCTCTTCTATTTGCTAAATGCAGAGCTGGCAGTACAGGAGCCCCCCCGGCTCTGCTTTTGTTGTTTGGGGGGACGTGGCAAAGTAAATACATTGGGTCCTCTGGAAAGAACTGGAACGTTTTTTGGTGTATAGACCAGTTAGACAGTAAGAGTTTAGAGCTCAGTTTAGCTGTCAAGGCTTTTTTTCTACATCCAGGAATGAACTACCGTGTTTGCTCTGAACCCATTAAGACCGGGAACTCATATTTGTGATTTTAACCATTATCTTATACTTAAGCTATTGAAAAATAGCAGATATACAAGCTCATATATATCGAGCTTGTAGATCTGCTATTTGTTTTGAAAAATCCAGTTTTTTTTCTCCAAATTTTTGAACATTTAGGTTTTTTTTAAAGCGTTTTTACCTCAAATCTTTGCTTCTGGGGGATTCTGCAAATGTCTTCTCCTAACAGTTAAAAACCTATGTTGCTATAATGTCTGTGGTGCTCAAACCTGTTCCATGTCAAGGTCAACGACCACCCAAAATGATATGTATTTGGCCGTGGACCCCCATCTCAAAATGTTTTGTTCCAGGGACCCCCAGAAGCAAAGATTTTAGTTACAAATGTTCGCTTTAAAAATATGTGTATTCAAAGATTTGCAAAAAATGTCACGATAAAAAAAAAAAATCAGATCTACAAGCTCATAGACACAGATGCGTTCCCGGTCTTAATGGGTTAATCCATCCGTAGCTTGTACATCTGCTATTTTTTGAAAAGCCAACCTAAAATCTAAAATGACACAGACGCTTTCCTGGTCTTAATGGGCCAAAGGCGTAGTATGTAACTTACTTTGCCCTGTGTTTACATAACAAAACAAATGTCTTTTTTACCCCATCATTTCAGTTCCCTCTGCACCAGCTGTTATTAGCCGCTGGAGCCGCGTGGTGGTGTTTACCTGCAGAAACACACTCCTCTCGCTGTATTTTGGTGTTTTTACCCCAAAACGTCTACCAGTAATTGAATGCAGCCAGAAGCAGTGGTTCACTTAAGCAAAAGTACCAACACGGCAATATAGAAATACTCTGTTCCAAGTAAAAGTCCGAAATTCAAAATGTACTTGAGTAAAAGTTAAAACGTATTGGCATCAAAATATACTTACATACCAAAAGTAAAAGTACAGAAATATTTGAAAATAGCAGATCTACAAGCTCACAACGTGTCGCATCGCGACACGTTGTGAGCTTGTAGATCTGCTATTTTCAAATATTTCTGTATGTATAAAATGTATATAATGTATAATGTATAAAATGTATAAAATAGGGCTAAATTCATTAATGTATGTTTTATAATATCATCATTTACATCTGTTTTCAAATCATTGAAGTACAATATTTGCCTCTGAGGTGTAGTGGGGTAGAAGTACAAGTATTGGAAATTGGAAATACTCAAGTAAAGTACAAATACCTACATATTTGACTTAAGTACAGTACTTAAGTAAATGTACTTAGTTACTTTCCACCACTGGGCAGAAGGCAATGTGTTTCTGCAGGTAAACACCATTACACTACTCCAGTGGTAGCCCTATCAGAGCCCTGTATACCTTTCTTGTATTTGGGATTATTTATGACGGTATCATCCCAAATACACAGAAAGCTATACGGGATTCAGAAAGGAGCTTCTCCAGTGGCTTATATCTGGCTGTTGTATAGAGGGAAATGATGGGTAAAAAAAATGTTTTGTTTTGTTTTGTTATCTAAACACCCAGGGCAAAGTTTGTTTTAACCCATTAAGACCATTTTTAGATTTGAGCTAAAAAGCATTATTTTACACTTTGGGCTATTCAAAAATATCAGATATACAAGCTGATAGCGCGGCACCGCGCTACGAGCTTGTAGATCTGCTATTTTTGAAAAATCGTGAAAATGTGTGCAAATCTTTGAATATATATATATTTTTTAAGCGAACATTTTTAACTCAAATCTTTGCTTCTGGGGGGTCCCTGGAACAAGATATTTTGATGGGGGTCCGCGTACAAATACATATCATTTTGGGGGTCCTTGACATGAAAAAAATGTAGCACCACTGATATAGAAACATACGTTTTTTTCAGAATACTGTTGGGATTTAGGAGACATGTAGAATCGGCTTCAGGTCTCAATGGGTTAAGTTTCTCTGTCATAATGTCTGCCTCCAGTTAAGTAATAGTTCTCACAGGAAAACAAATATTCTGTGTTCAGTGCTGTCCACACCAAGCAGGAGAACTATTTTACATGATAAACATAGAAATTATGTCATTTTAGAAATGGTTCTAACTCAAGTGGATGCTGGATGGTATAGTGTGTGTCCAGACTACATCTCTAAACAATGACAGCATATAGAATATATATCGTTGCCGTCGGGCAAAAGCCTCTTATCTCCATATTTAACCTTTTGTATTTTTTCGTCAACTAATGCTTAACGCCATGCTTGATCATACTACAGCATCACACAAAAGCATCAAACGCGGCGCGTTTTGAGCTTGTAGATCTGCTATCTTTCAATTTTGAATCCTGAACAGTAGCAGTTTTGGACATTGTGTCAATACGGATATCAATCAATTAATCAATTAATCAATCAATCAATTAATCAAACAAAGATAGTTTTGACAATATATTTATGTTTATAGTGCTTGGTGTATATGGCCTGTTGATTTAACCCATTAAGAAGACCTGGCAACGCATCTGTGTCACTTTAGATGTCTTGCGCTATGAGCTTGTAGATCTGCTATTTTTGAAAAATAGATTTTTTTTTTTCAAAAAACTTGGGATTTAGAAATAAAAAAAAAAGAATCGCCTCAGGTCTTAATGGGTTAACTAATTTATGTATTTGTTTAATACATATTTGACTGTGTAGAACACTATGTGATAGAATGCCTAATGCAAAGATGATGACAGTTACAAGCTTGAAAGATTACACTAAGTCTGCTATAGACTCTGTTACATCATGTACCTGATTAGACTGATATAAAAAGTAGAGGAGTATCACAGCTATGAAGTAGGACAAAGCTCAGATATATTACGTACTAGAGCAGTGGTTCTCAAAAGTGAGGTCCAGGGGACCCTCAGGGTTCCTTTGTGGGGGGTTCTAAATGGACCCTTTAGTGGTCTGTAGCTCTGAGCGTATACAAATGGAACCACATGGACCCTTACGCTCAAGAGTTATGGGGTCCTTTAAATGAAAAAAAAACAACACTCGACTAAAACCGGGCGAGCGTCTGTGTCTAACATTTTTTAAACACTTTGAAAGAACCTACTGGTTTAGAAGGCATTTGTAGAATTGGCCTCAAGTCTTAACCCATTCAAACCGGGAACGCATCTGTGGAACCGCTTTATCCATATTCTATACTTTGGCTATTTTTTGAAAAATCTTGAACATTGTGCAAATCTTTGAATATATTTATTTTAAAATGTTTTAACAAAAATCTTTGCTTCTGGGGGGTCCCTGGAACAAAATATTTTGAGTTGGGGGTCCGCGGCCAAATACATATCATTTTGGTGGGTCCTTGACACGAAAAAGTTTTGAGCACCACTGATATTATAGCAACATACGGTTTTCAGAAAACTGACATTTGTAGAATCGGAACTTCAGGCCTTAATGGGTTAAATTAAAGGGCCAGAGGAGTATTTCAGCTAATTTTAGGACAAAGCTCACATCAAATGGATTCAAGTCGGTCGGTGCTTACCTTGCCTGTGTGTGTGTGTGTGGGCGACGTGCAGTGCAGGTCCACTCCGTGACAGGTGTGTGAGAGGAGAGAGAGAGAGAGAGAGAGAGAGAGAGAGAGAGAGAGACAGCCCAGAGAGAGGGAGAGAGAGGAGTGTTTAGTGGAAGGCAGGCGGCCGGTGCGGTGGAGAGCACAGCACAGCCACCACACGCCGGCTTATCAGTCAGATAGCAGCAGGGGGGTGGGGTGGGCGGGGGGGGGGTGTCGCTGTGTTTCAGGACAGGGTGGGCTGGCTGGCTACGTGCTCTCCCATGTGTGTAGAGGAGAGAGAGAGAGAGAAAGAGAGAGAGAGAGAGAGAGAGAGAGAGAGAGAGAGCAACCTGTTGGTTCATCCTCTCCTGGCCTTGGCTGGTGGCCGGCTGTGCCGCTGGACCTGCAAGGGTTACTTGTATTTTACTGGAGTATGCTTTTACTTCTACTCCACTACATCTCGGAGGCAAATATTGTACTTTTACTCCACTACAAATATTTGAAGACTTTAGTTACTTTGCAGATATAGATGATTATTACATTATAAAACATACGTTAACGACTTTAGTCGTATTTTATACCTAGGCTGTTTGAAAAAAATAGCTGATCTACAAGCTCACGACGCATCACATCGATGCGTTGTGAGCTTGTAGATCTGCTATTTTCAAACAATTTAGTACTTTTACTTTTGGTACTTTTGATACCAATACTTGTGTACTTTTACTCAAGTAAATCTGCTTGAAAACATCTAGGGGAAAAAACAAAAAGTGAAAACATTGTAAGGACACAATGGGGTTCCCTCTGGCACACAATATTTCCAGATGTGGCCAAGAAGAACATGTTGACTTTAAGATGTTTGAGAACTAGGCCTGTCCCAATTATTACATAATCGTGTAAACGCAATCATTTGAGATAATCGTAATTATTTTTGCGTAATCGTCAGGTAAACTTTCATAATCGAGACAGCCCTATAGGCTCTATTCACAGCAGCCATATTATGAAGACATTCACAGGTGTTACCAATGATACTAATGAAGGCTCTGTTCCATTTAGTGTAGCACAGTGGTTTCCACGACCCCCATAACTCTGAGAGTGTACAAATGGAACCAAATGGACCCTTACGGGTCCATTTGGTTCCATTTGTACACTCTCAGAGTTACACACCTGTAAGGGGCCATTTGGAAGCCCATGAGGGTCCCTGGACCCCAACTGTAGACCCACTGGTGTAACAGAGTGTTTCCAGTGGGCCAACATGCACAATATCAGCACCCTGACTCTGTTTGACCAGAATGGAACAGAGCCTTCATTAGTATCATTGGTAACACCTGTGAATGTCTTCATAATATGGCTGCTGTGAATAGAGCCTATGAGAACCACTGAGATAGAGATAGAGACAGACAGAGAGACAGCTGGTGGTCAGTACTCCTGATGGTTCCACCTGAGAGCTGCTGATTCCTTTGTGTTGCTGATCAACCTGTGAGGAAGGGAGTGTGGGGGGGGGGCTGCACTGTTGCCAGATTTTGTGAGAGAAATAAGCAACAACCTGGTTTATGAAAACAAGCCCAAAGTCGCTTAATAATAAGCAAGCAGACATGGCAACAGTGGGGGGTGTGGCGGTGCGCTGCGGTCGTGACTCGTGAATAATTGATTCTGATTCATGTAAAATTATGTAGCGGCCTGCTGTGGCGCCGGCGTCACCTGCCGGCCAGGAGTTCTAACGTTACACAGTGGAAGGGGGGGAGGGGGTCGGCTTTCAAAGGCGGGCGGGCGGCAATTCCCTTCTGAGCGATATGTGTTCCCCCTTCAAGTTGTAATCAGTCCATTAGCGCCATGAAAGCGACAGGTGGTCTCACGTAGCTCTCCCCTCGCTTGTTGCGTCACTGCATGGGCTTTTGTTTTCCGCCATGCAGTGTGTCCGTTCGCCATTTGCTGATATCGTTGCCGTCTCTGGGCAGAAACCTCTTATCTCTGCATGTTCTAACTCTTTGTGCTTGTAGATCTGCTACTTTTGCCGTTTTTGAATTTGAATCCTGAAAAAAAACCTGTTTTGGACATATGAGTGCCCAAATATGGAGCGTGTCGTCTAACCTCAATCGTGTCTCGTCATGGCATCAGGCGCAAACAAATCACTCAGCTCCATATATGGGCACAAAAGGGTGCATGCCCATACAGTATATGGGCATATACTGATGACATTAGGGATCTCCATATGGGCATGAAAGGGACACGGACCGACAGATACAGAGAACTCCATATATGGGCATGAAGGGGCATGAAGACTGACATATACAGAGATCTCAGTAGGCTCTATGCACAGCAGCCATATTGGACAGAAATTGGGCCCCTTCCTTGCTTCCTTCACAGGTGTTACCAATTACACTAATGAAGGCTCTGTTCCCTTTAGTGTAGCACAGTGGTTCTCAAAGTTTTTAATTTCTACCACCCCCATAACTCTGAGAGTGTACAAATGGAACCAAATGGACCCGGGAGGGTCCATTTGGTTCCATTTGTACACTCTCAGAGTTACACCCTCTCAAGGAACCATGAGGGTCCCTGGACCACACTTTGAGACCCACTAGTATTTCTAGTGAGCCAACATGCACAAAATCAGTATTTAGTATCATTGGCAACACCTGTGAAGGAAGTCAGAAGAGGCCCAATTTTTCTCCAAAATGGCTGCTGTGCATAGAGCCTATTTATGGTCTTATCAGTAGGATTGGCGGTGCCACGTAGGTGTGAGGGCCACGTAGCGGCCCGAACCTCTAGTAATAGCAAAATGGCCACCGTGGGAATATGGTCACTTAGTTGGACATTGACTCTTAGTGGAATTATCTTTTCTTTTGTCCTTTTCAAGCATGACCAGAGAAGATGAGTGAGGGTCTGAAGGCACGTTTTGACTTCCCCAGTCCCATCATACAAGCCCAGGTAAAGACGCTGACAGCTTGTGTGATGTTTTGCAATGTGTGTATTCTCGCTGCACTGACGCTGCTATTTCACTTTCTGTTGTGTGATTGTGTAATACATTGCTGCCTGGTAAAAATGGGTTTCAGACCTTCACACACTGGTTTGCGCAGACCTTTTCGTGGGTGAAAAGTACTTCATGTCAATTCACACTTTCTTAATTTTCAGTTTAGTTTGCGTGCTAACTAGGCACTGTAAAGAACATGTTTTTGTCTCCGCCAGAGGTGGAGAGTATGTTTTCGTCTCCGTCCTTCCGTGTGTCCGTCCGTCTCAGCCAAGCTAACATTGGTCAAGCTTCACGTGACAATATGTTGCCACCAATGCTTTTGATTGGCTAGCGAGACGTGTGATGAAATAAAAACCTATAAATAGGTTTGTCACTTCAAAAAATCATTTATATTTTTTGAAGTGAGCTTCCATCAGCCAAGCTAACATTGGTCAAGTGACACGTGACAATATGTAATATAAATAGGTAAGGCAGGATTAATCAGGAACAGTACTGGTGGAGACCTGTGCTCTGAGGAGCACATTTTCTAGTTTAATTATTTATTTGACACATGCATTTGTTAAGTCAAGTGAGTGTCAAAGTGTTAAGTATTTCATTGTACATTACAATACACAACAATCAAGTTGAACTCGAACATGAACTTTTTTTCACACATAAACAGATCATTACTTTTAGAATTTTGTTTATATTTTCTCCAAAATCATTCAACTTTTCAAATCAATCTACTTTAAAATGTATTGACAAACAGTTATAGCAGTGATATTTTGTGTATTGGATTACCTATCTCAATCAAGTTTCATGTCTCAGCTAAATCATTTCTACATCACATTCAAATCAACTGAACCCACCACTATGGTCCTTTTAAAATGTTTTAGCATTATTGGGGTACAGTAAGTGGATGGAAAAGCAAGTCTCATGTTGCCGCTTTTGACCCGAATGTCCATCTTGTTGTTCATTCCATAAACAGACAGTGAGAAGCCTTGTTGCTGCTGTACTCAAAGAAAAGGGTCAAAATGAAAAGATCTCCTCTCAGGTGAGTGTGTTTCTGTGAGCTTCAAACCCTTAAAGGTACTGTAAGTGATATTGTTTTGCTAAAATAAGTGTTAAATAGCTCTATATTCTGATAGTACTCGTTGATATAGACTATTGTTTGTTCAGTAACAGGGGTCTCCGTGTGGGCAACTTTTCCTGATTGGCTGAAATTTGAATTTTCATGTATTTTCTGTTTATTAACTCTTTAACTCATTCAGTGCCATTGACGTCACCAACGTCACATTTTTGTAAGCCCAGAGTGCCAATGACGTCGGCGACGTCATGAACTTTTTCTTTTTTTTTTTTATGTTCTGAACCCAAGATATCATGATTTGAAGATTTGCTGCTCCATTCACTTCTTGTTTAACATCTTACTGAAAAAGGCTGTATCTCGCTTCCTAAGCACTTTTTTTTTACAATGTATTTTTGGCCTTGGCACAGGGATGATAAAGCCAGAAATATGTTTGGCACTGAATGAGTTAACTGCCAGAGTACATGGTGTAATAGTGTCACCCCACTGCCAGCGAAAACGAGCGATTTTACTGTACTGTACCATTGAAAAATCCTGTTCTTCTTCCAGGGTGCGGCCATGGAGGCGCTGTGGGAGCAGTGCTGCAGCGACTGCGCCCCGGTGCGCTCCACCTGTTGCGACGCCCTGGTTCTGCTGGTGGAGCAAGGCCACGGCGACCTCCAGAACGTCCTCAACACCATCCTCAACCTGCTGCCCTCGGCCAGGTATACCGTAGTTTATAGGCCACTGGTTCTCACAGGTGTTACCAATTACACTAATAATGAAGGCTCTGTTCCCTTTAGTGTAGCACAGTGGTTCTCAAACTTTTTAATTTCTACCACCCCCATAACTCTGAGAGTGTACAAATGGAACCAAATGGACCCTCCCGGGTCCATTTGGTTCCATTTGTACACTCTCAGAGTGTACAGGGGTCCTTGGGGGGGGGTTCCAGGGGGTCCCCCAGCAAAATGTGTTAAAATAGCGTCACAATAATTTGAACCACTTTAACCTTTTATACTGGCTATTTTTTTTTTAATCGTGACATTATGTGCAAACCTTTGAATATATATATTTTTTAAGCGAACATTTGTAACTCAAATCTTTGCTTCTGGGGGTGCCTGGAACAGATGGGAGTCCGCGGCCAAATACATTTTGGGGGTCCTTCACATGAAAAAGTTTGAGAACCCCTGAGTTAGGCCACTGGTTCTCAACCTGTGGGGACCCCCCCATATGATTTTGGGGGGGTCCCCAGATGACAGTAAAGTGACAAAAGGAAAATGGTCAAATAACAATAGAAAGAGGCAAACATTTTGGAGATTCTACAAAGGTCTTATTTTGCTATAATATCAGTGGTTCTCAAACTAGGTGACACGCAAACCTAGGCTGCATGTCGTGGGTTCGAGCCCCGATCCCGATTCCCGACGACCTTTGCTTTCCACGTGAAGGAGCTGCAGTTCTACTCAGAGTCTCAGAGTGGGGTCATCCCTTTGTTCCCCGGGTTCTATGTTCCCCCACTAGGGTTAGGGTTAGGTTTAGGGTTAGGTAAGCGGGGAACATAGAACCCCGGGGCCTCGGAGTGACTTCCTAACTAACGAACGATATAAAACTATAAGCGAACGCCTGTCCGTTAACACTAACAAGCCATGTGGGTTTGAGCAAGAAACCGAATCCATCATCAAACGTCCGAACAGTGTAAGAATGTCTCGGAGCATCATTTGTACGTATGAAGAGTAGGCAGAAGTTTAAGTTCCTGCCATTTAATTTAAGCACCTCAAATGAAGATTTATGATGAGGAAGTGACATTATGGTTTACTATGGGGCTCCACTGAAACCGTTTTACAATATCATGTGCCACCAACATTTCAACGCTTGCAGTGGTGTAAAGTAAACTAAGTACATTTACTCAAGTACTGTACAATTTTGAGGTATTTGTACTTTACTTGAGTATTTCCAATTTCCAATACTTTTACTTCTATTCCACTACATCTCAGAGGCAAATATTGCACTTTTACTCCACTACAATTATTTGGTTTTTAGTTACTAGTTACTTTGTAGATTTTGATTATTATTACAAAACATACATTAACCACTTCAGCCCTATATACATTTTGGCCATTTGAAAATAGCCAATCTACAAGCTCACAATGTGTTGTCAAAAGGTTTTTAGACATTTTAGACATTTGGGACATTCTGCATAATGAGTACTTTCTACTTTTGGTACTTTAAAGGACAACTTCGTTTTTTTTACAACCAAGGTTTATATTTTAGCTTGTAATTAAAGTAAATAAAAGATGAGTGTTATTTTTTTTTCCTTTACTGCTTTCTATAGTTTTAGCAATTTTCGCGATCTTTTTTACAGTGGGCGGGGGCATTCTGTCCGGTGGCTAAATATGTTTTTTTTACACAATAAAAAAGGTCCTGTGGTCTTTGATGGCCAGATGTGAGTTATTGGGGGCTAGAAGAGCTACTGTAAATAATAATAATAAAGAAAACACCGGGTTATTGTGTAAAAAAATACATATTTAGCCACCGGACAGAATGCCCCCGCCCACTGTAAAAAATATCGCGAAAATTGCAAAAACTATAGAAAGAATGAACACTCATCTTTTATTTACTTTAATTACAATCTAAAACATAAACCTTGGTTGTAAAAAAACAAAGTCGTCCTTTAAGTACATTTTGATACCAATACTTTTGTACTCTTACTCAAGTCAATTTTGAATTCCGGACTTTTACTTGTAACAGACTACTTGCACATTGCAGTATTGATACTTTTACGTAAGCAAAAAATGTGAGTACTTTTCCCACCACTGAGGGCAGCCAAAACGAAACGAAGGGTGGCATCAGGCTGAGGATCACAGTGTGGCACTGCAGAGGCATTCTTTCCACTGCCACCATCGTGCACCCCCCCCCCCCCCCCCCCCCGAGCCGGCCCTCCTGTCACGCTGTCCTTGTCACCGGCGTGGCTGACGTGGATCTATTGATCGTTCTCTAAGATAATGACCGCGGTGGCTGCGGGGGAGCATGGACGACCTAACAGTCACGGTGACCTTTCCCCAGCTGCTGAGATGATGTGTCCTGTCCTCCTCCTGCCTTGTGCCACATCACTGTGTAATGGGACCGATATATCACAACCATAATATCCCATTAAGGCCCGAGTCCGATTCTTAAAATGTTTTCTAAACAGTTTTTTGTTATAAAAAATATTTTTTCATGATTTTTGAAAAGCCAAAGAAATCTAAAGTGACACAGATGCGTTCCAGGTCTCAATGGAATATGGATAAAGTACTCAGCCGACCCCCAGTTACTTGAGCCAAGGTATTGCTCTGTCAAATTTGTATTTCAAAAGTACAAGCTCTTAAAAAAATACTTAAATATTCAAAAGTAAAGAAAATGTCTTTTTAATATCAGTGCATTGCTGCATTGAACTTTTGATATTTCCCAAGAAATTCAAAGATTTTTCTGAAAAAATAAAATAAAATCAGTAATGGAGAAAATAGCAGATCTACAAGCTCACAACACGTCACATCTGTGACGCGTTGTGAGCTTGCAGATCAGCTATTTTCGCTATATTTGAAACAAGGCTCAAGTGGTTAATTCATAAAGTAGCTTCTTTTCCCCTTCCTGGAAATGTAGTGTAGTCAAAGTGGAGTGACAGTAAATACTCAAGTAAAGTACAGAAAGTACAGTACTTAATGGTGTACTACAGTAGTAAATGTACTCAGTTACTTTCTATCACTGGTAATGGGACCATGTAGCATCGACACACATCTATGAGAGCTGTCCTGTTGTGATGACAAGGACTGAAGATGGGTTCATTTGTCTCCGTTCACATTAACCATGTTAACCCAGGCGTGCCTGTTTTGGCACGTCATTATAGACGTAAATGTATAGACGTAAATTTCGAAAGAGTTACAATTACATTTTTTTAAATTAAAATGTAAGTAAAAATGTCAAAGAATTTAAAAATAATCAAGACGCTTAAAGGTATGGTAAGTCTTCTTATAGTAATTCTTGCTATAGAGTGTTTGGGAGTGTTTGGGAGTATCCCTGTCTCTCCAGCCCATTATTAAACAGAAAATGAATTGGAGCTTATGAAAGAAATGAGCAGACAAAATTGGAACTGGTACACTATGAAATTTAAGCTGATAAATGGATACTCTCTCCTGATTGGCTGAAAATGTGCAACCCTCCTGAAAATGTATTTTCTGTTCATTAAAGAGCTACATACAGGGAGATACAGGGAGACTCCTGTTACTGAACAAACACGATAGCAATGAGTACTATTAGAATATAGAGCTTTAACCTTAACCGTTTTGTTTTCACCAAAGCATATCACTTACTCTACTTTAATTATTTTTAAAATAAAATACAATAAAAAATGTCAAATAATTAAAACAAAAATAATCTAGAAACGTCTGCATATGACAAACCGTATAGGGCTTATGTGGGTTATTCATTTTCTCTCTTTATCTTTTTATGTTTTGCCGAATGCTTTCTGAAAGTCCATAACGAGCGTCCATAATGTAAGAAATGTCTTGATGTATATACGGACATGTGTTGTTAATTATGTTAATTAAGGGAAGAGGCTGTGAGTTATTTTCACGTTGATTGGTGCAGAATATTGGAACATTATGACTTGAAATATACTTTCTTTGTTAACCCGTTAAAACCGGCATCTGTGTCATTTTAGATTTGAGCTAAAAAGCATTATTTTATACTTTGGCTATTCAAAAATAGCAGATCTACTACAGTAGCTCATACTATGAGCTTGTAGATCTGCTATTTAAAAAAAAATCTGAAATAAATAGTGCAAATCTTTGAATAGATATGTCTTTCAAAGTGAACAATTTGAACTCAAATCTTTGCTTCTGGGGGTCCCTGGAACTAAAGATGGGGGTCCGCGGCCAAATACATATAATTTTGGGGGTCATTGACATGAAAAAGCTTGAGCAGCACTGATATAGCAACATTTTCAGAATCGGGATCCCAGATGACAGTGAAGGACTTTTGAAGGACTTTTAAGACCTTTTTGAGCGGTGCAACCGCTCCTATAAGAGGGTTTCGGACCCATCTGTGGTGAAAGTTTTTCTTTCCGTCGTGAAAATTTGTCTTTCGCTGTGACGCCATGCTGTGGAAAACACGCCCATAGGCTAAAAAGAAATCACACCCAGTGTGACGTGCTGTGATTGGCTAGCCAGACACATGATGAAATTAACTTCAGACTTCGCAGACGCGCTGTGATTGGCTAGCGAGACGCATGATGAAATTAATAATAATGTAAAAAATGTAAGCACGTCACTTTGCAGGACGTGCTGTGATTGGCTACCGAGGTGCATGATGAAATTAATAACTCATAAATATCACCGCTCACTTCACACTTGGTGTGATTTTTAATACCTAAAAGAAAGCAAAGAAAAAGACCATTACTGCATAAAAAGTATTCAACAAACTAACTGTTCAAACATTGGCGAAATTATCAATGTGAAATTATATTGTGAGCTTGTAGATCTGCTATTTTCACAATATTTATCTGCGGAACCGAGTCATTCCAAGTGCTTATCATGGAGGGGTCCCCAGTTGATTATTTTGGGGGGTCACGGCTTCGAAAAGGTTGAGAACCACTGATCTAGAGGTACTGTTACACTGATTATTGATGATTGATTGGTAATGTGTCGTGTCTGTCCTCTTGTGGCGGTGCTCAGGAACGTCCAGGGTCTGATCAAGGTGATGGGCAGGCTGCTGCAGATGCAGGCGGACCGGAGAGACACCGAGGCACCCTACACCTGTCCATACTCCATCAGGTAACACCCTACACCTGTCTTTGAATATATATATTTTTTAAATTGAACATTTTTAACTCCAATATGTGCTTCTGGGGTTCCCTGGAACAACATATTTTGAGATGGGGGTCCGCGGCCAAATAGATATAATTTGGGGGGTCCTTGACATAGAAAAAGTTGGAGCATCGCTGATATAGCAACCAAACAACAACAATGTTATGAATGGCAACAGTCATCGCCATTCATAAAACACAAAGCACTGTGGTAGACTGCTTCCAGAGGCTTCAGTGTGGAGAGTGAAGCATGCATATACAGTAAATCCCCATAGTCAAATACAGACATTATTACAGATTGAACAGGACAACAAAGAAAAACAGGACCCGTTTCTGTAAAGGAAGCCAATTTGTCCTCTTAATTTTTTGATTAGGTTCTCCACATATATTATAATTCATTATAATTCATTATAATTCTTTTACAGATTTATTTTTGGGCTTTTTTATGCCTTTATTGACAGGACAGTATAGGCTGACAGGAAATGGGGAGTGACATGAAGCAAAGGCTGTCGGGATCGGGACTCTAACCCGCGACTCTAACCAGGCTGCACTGAGGTGCCTGGACCGCTACGCCAGTGGTCCAGGGCACCATTATTATTTTGAATCAATTTATTTTAAAGAAAACTTTACACATTGAAATTACGATACAAATCATTACAGAAAATAAACCTAGTGTATTTAACACAACTTTAACCCTTAGGTTTTGATACGGAGTAGTACTGATGCTTTCAATTAGATGCCAAGAAAGAAAGCTCGGTATCGAAATTCGATACCGAGCCGTGACTGCTGTAGTGATTTACAGTATGTCATGCAAGGGTCCAAGCAGTAGAACCAATCTCATCTTTTGTGACTACAGCTACAGTTCAGACCAGTGGTAGAAGAAGTACTCAGACTTTGGTGGATTTAACTTAGCTTTGACCAATAGAATACATTTAATCATAGAACATTTTAATCATTATTATTATTTTATTTTGTATTATTTATGAATGTAGAATTTCTTTTTACTATTTATTGTGTAGCAATAAAAGACTAAAGGTCCTTACACACCGGGGCGTTTTTTTCATGCGAATAATACGTTTTTTAAAAAAACCTTATAAAGTCAATGGAAGCGTACATGGAGCGAAAAAGCGAAGCGAAAAAGCGTCTTTTAATTATTCAGAACGAGTCCGAATTTTGCGTATATTCGCATATTCGCCCGGTGTGTAACCACCTTTACAGTGGAATTATTGGCAACTAAAGAAATAGGAATTCAAGAAAGAATAAAGACAAATACTGACAATGCCTATGAACATTGGCTTGCAGTTATTGCACATAGCCAACATTCAATAATAATATAGGCTTGTCATTGAGAAAGGAAAATAAAGTTGTCTTTTTGAGGAGAAGTGGAAGCTTATAAGTCACTTTAAGTTTAGCATGAGGGAGAGGGTCTACCCTCTTTAGGGAATTACTTGATATGACATCTCTAGGCTACAGAAAACATTCAGTTGGCTATTAAACATACACAAGACACAGACGATAGACAACCGGTTCCTTACAGCTGCCATTAATTAGTGCTTTTGATTTCCTTTGTGGTCAAATCAGGGTCAAATGCATAGGCTCAACGAGCCATCGTTAACCTGCTAATGTTACACAGCTGATTGGCAACATGCGTTAAACTCTGATCTCCAAGCAAGTTGGAGAACACTCTAAAATCGGGGATTTTACTTTGGCTTGTCAATTTAAGATGACAATAGCAACAAAGGTTAGTAGTAGACCTGTATGTATGATGATCAGTTATTGTTCCAGACAGTGGTCTATCCAAGACGTTTTAACACGTTTGAGACCAGGTCTCAACCAGCTCCTCATGCCGTCTCACTCTCTCTCTCTCTGTGTGAGTAGCCTGGGCAGCATTCCAGATTTCGGGTATATGATCCGGTCGGGAGCGGAAGTAGAAAAAAGAAGAAGTGGCCGGATGGGCAGAACCGGAAAGACGTCTCACCCCAAAATAGGTCCGTCCTAATAAAATCCTTGATGCGGCATAGTTTAGCTTATTTTTTAAATGTAAATGTGCGTGCACTATCCGGAGACTATTTAGCGTCAGTATTGTCCCACGGGGAAATTCTATTCCATTTAAATAGGGATTGGGGAACCAAAACAAAGCGGCACCGCAAAACCGGATGGGCAGAATCCGGAAAGAGGATTCTTTTTTCATTTTTTTTTCAGTAGGCGTGGCCTAGACCGGATCATATGGGTCTTTTCGTAACGCAGACCCGGCTTTCCTCCGAGGTGGAAAGACTGGTGATGCGAGGTTACTGTGTGAGTAATCTGAGTTCCCAGAAGTTCTCGCCAGCTCTCGCGGGGCGAAGGAACTTCTGGGCCAGAGCCCTTGTATTCGTGGGCGGGATGTGACGTCCGCTCAGAATCTGAGCGGACACGCCTCTTACCGGTCTGAGAGCTGTGCAACTCGTCTAAAAAGTCCGACGAGAGGCAAACAGCAGTACACAACAATGGCGGCCGAAATTTCTCAAGGGGAAATTGCTTCCCGTCGATCCTATTTAGATGCAAGACCCACTGCATGTGGATCCCGCCCCCTTTTCTTCATTGGCTGTTGATTTGAATCACAACGCAGTGGCCGCGCTCCTGCTGTCCAAGCTCCGACGCTAACCCTCCCAGACTACTGTGTGAGTAGCGTAGCCTAACAGTGTGTGTGTGTGTGTGGGGAGGGGAGGGGCTGTGCTGCTGCTCCTAACCAAGTTATACTTCTCCAGTACAACGGTGTCTAACCGAGAGTTATACTTCTCCAGTACAACGGTGTCTAACCGAGAGAGTCCATGCAGATCACAGCTGACAAATATTATATATTATCGGAGCTATTATAAATTTTATCGGGATGACGTCATCATTTGGACCGATAATTATCGGGCCGATACTTATCGTGCACTACTAATTTTACCGCGAATTATTTTTTATATTTTTCTCTGTTGATGGTGACAACTCTAGTGCGTCCCATGGACGCCATGACGGTGTCATGAATGCGTCCTTTCACAATATTGTGCGTCAGCGACGCAGGACGCAGGCCTATGAGCGTCTCTGGACACTAGTGATGAGCGGGTCGACCCGTAACCCGCGGGACCCGTGGGTCAACCCGCGGCGCGGGCGGGTCGAGTCAGAATTTCAGAGGCAATTATGCGGGCTGTGGGTGAGCGGGTCAGCCGCTCTCACACGCAAAAAAAATTAAAATAATCACATGCTCTTGTTTTGTCTTTATTCCTAATAAGAATAAGAATAATAACAACAAAACAGTTTGAATATACTTGGGGATTATTTTCTAACCATGATTTTACAGAATTAAAAAAGAATCGCGGGTCGCGGGGCGGGTTGAGCCATAGATTTATATATGGGTTCGCGGGGCGGGTTGAGGCGGGTTGGGTTCCGTCGCGGGGCGGGGCGGGGCGGGTCATGAAAAAACCCGACCCGCTCATCACTACTGGACACTGTCCCAAGGTTTCATTTGTTAATGTATGTTTCATATTATTAAGATAATCTAAAACCGCAAAGTAGCTAGTAACTAAAGCTGTCAAATCATTGTAGTCGAGGTAAAAAAGTGTAATATTTATTGTGTTGTAACTTGTTGATGTAGTGGAAGTATTGGAAAAACTGAAATACTCTGAAGTCAAGTAATTCTAAGTTGTACTTCAACACTTCCTTTTCGGGGAAACCAGACACCGTTCAAGTGCGCACGCACGTGTGTGTGTGTGTGTGTGTGTGTGTGTGTGTGTGTGTGTGTGTGAGTGTGAGTGTGTGTGTTTGCTGACATTATTTATAAAAAAATCGGGTTACAGCAGACAAAGGGGGTCGTATAGCTATAGCTAGGCAAGACGTCCTATTTGTGAGCCGAGGATTCGAACCGCCGTGCGTCCGTGCCATGATGACGACGCCCCCCGGTGCACATGTAAATACAGTACTAGTCCTGTACTTTTTTTTTTTTTGGTGGAAGCCTTGGAGAAAGACCCCCCCCCCCCCCCTCCCCTCCTCTTTTCCGAGGCTTTGATGTGTGCCTCTGCCAAGATTCCCGGGGCCTCCAGTCCTTAATCAGTTACAGCGGGAGGGGATCAGAGACTGAGACTCTGCTGGTTCTTTTCTCTGTCCCCCCCCCCCCCCCCCCCTTCACTCTACCAGTCTCTATTTCTCATCCCCCTTTCCCACCTCTCTCCCCCTGATTCTCTCTCTTTCTTTCTTTCTTTCTTTCTCTGTCTCTCTCAACCTCTCTATCTCATTCTCTCTTCTCTCTCTCTCTCTCTCTCCGTCACTCTCTCACACTCTTCTTTCTCTCTCTCTCTCACCCTCTCTATCTCATTCTCTCTCTCTCTCTCTCCGTCACTCTCTCACACTCTTCTTTCTCTTTCTCTCTCTCTCTCTCTCTCTCTCTCTCACCCTCTCTATCTCATTCTCTCACTCTCTCTCCGTCACTCTCTCACACTCTTCTTTCTCTTTCTCTCTCTCTCTCTCTCTCTCACCCTCTATCTCATTCTCTCTCTCTCTCTCTCTCTCCGTCACACTCTCACACTCTTCTTTCTCTCTCTCTCACCCTCTATCTCATTCTCTCCTCTCTCCCTCACCCTTCTTTCTCTTTCACACTATTTTCTCCCTTTTTTTTTGTAATTTTTTTTTCACTCTCCCTTTTTCACTCACGGTCCCTCTCTCCCACTTTCATTGTATCTCCCTTTCTCTCCCTCTCTGTCTGTCTCTTCTTTCCTCACCGCTGCGGTGTCTGCTGTCGTTTCCTTTTCTGTCTGTCTGTCTGTCTGTCTGTCTGTCTGTCTGTCTGTCTGTCTGTCTGTCTGTCTGTCTGTCTGTCTGTCTGTCTGCCTGCCTGCCTGCCTGTCTGTCCTGTCTCCCCGGTGTGAAGATGAATTGCACCGAAGGGCAGCGGGGGGGGGGGGGTGGCTGCGCTGCGCTGCCATTGGCCGGTTTTGCGCCTGCCTGGCACCGCCCGGGCGACTGTTTTAAAGTGCTGTGGGGGGATTAATGGAGGATGCCCACTGGCGCCCATTGTGGAGCCGTCTGCCCACCGCTCTGCCCCGCCACAATCTGCCGCGTAGAAACTAAGCCACTTAGGCACCCAGCAGGATCGGGGGAGGAGGCGGGGGGGGGTCCTTCTTGGACCCCTCAAAGACGGGTTTCCCCTCGTAAGGTGAGATGGCGCTGGCTGTAGTTCCAGTCAGACCTTCTCCCCCAACTGATGTCAGACAAATACATCACTTTTGGGGGTCCTTGACATAAAAAAAGTTTGAGAACCACTGATATATAGCAGCATACGTAAAACGTTATTTATTAGTTATATAATTAATAACTGTTAGGATTTAGAAGACCTTTGTAAGTTATATAATTAATAACTGTTAGGATTTAGAAGACCTTTGTAGAATCCCCAGAAGCAAAGTTTGTAGATCTGCTATTTTTGAAAATCTTTGAGTATAGTTTTTTAAAGCCAACATTTGTAACTCAAATCTTTGCTTCTGTGGGGGGGGGGGGGTCCCTGGAACAAAATATTTTGAGATGGCGGTCCACGGCCAAATACATATAATTGTGTGGGTCCTTGACATGAAAAAGTTTGAGAACCACTGATATTATAGCAACATAAGTTTAAAAAAAAAAACAGTTTAATGATTTAAAATACATACATTTTGTAGAATCTTCAGAAGCAAAGATATGAGTTACAAATGTTCACTTAAAAAAATATATTGAAAGATTTGCACATATTTTCACGATATTTCAAAAAATAGCAGATCTATAAGCAAAAAAAAAAAGAAATCTAAAATGACAGAGATGCGTTCCCGGTTTGAATGGGTTAAGACATATATGTCTGGGTGGGGAGAAAAAAAAGGGGGAAAAAAGCCCCCTCCCCTCCAAAAACAGTTAGTGTCCGAACCCTAAAGCCTTCGCAAACCTGGGGGGATGTCCCCTGAGCAGGTGGCCGTTAAAAAAAGCCCCCCCCTCTTCCTCCCCCTCAGACGATCCGGCCCGGTGCTTCTTCTTGCTTTGCTCCGGCGGTGAACTTGTAAGTTGAACGGAACACCGTGGTGGGCCAAGGTGGGCTCCAAGGTCGCTCTTGTGTCGCTTCCTGCTTCCTCCATTGTCTCTGGCAAAAGTCTGAAAAGCGTCTGACACTGTGTGAGAGCCTGATGGATGGATGGTCAGGGGCGGAGGGGGGTGTAGTTGAAGGTAGACAGGCCCCCGCGGGCAACCCGAGGAGAGGTGCTGAGAGATGGTCAGACAGATTAGAGGCAAAGCAAGACGACGTTTACTTGTAGAGCACATTTCAGCAACAAGGGGGGGCAGTTCAGTGTGCTTTACATGAAGCATTAAGCAGAGGAAACACAGAACGGGACATTTTGAATTCAGTAAGAACAAAGAAGAAACAAAAAAGCTAAAAAAAAAATATATATATATATATATAAAAGGACATTTGAAAACAGTAAAAACTTAAATAAATCAAAATAAAACTGAAAAATAAGAGATAAGAGAACTTTTTGAATCATTTGAAAATCTCAATAAAGCAGGGGAAAACAAATGTTTTTTAGCTGCAGGGGAAAACAAATGTTTTTTTAGCTGTGGTTACTTGAGGGGGTTCCAAATGGACCCTTACAGGTCTTACAGGTCCATTTGGTTCCATTTGTACACTCAACAGAGTTATAACAGAGTTATGGTGGTCCTTGAAATACATAAAAAAAGCTTGAGAACCACCGGTATTGTAATTGTATACCAGCTCTGACGGTGTGATATTATGAACCGGTTCCGGTTCCGGACCCCGACGCTAGGCCTCAGTGTGTCTGTCACAGACACACTCATCCTCACTCTGTTTCCTTCCTCCTACACTTACAACACACGTTGATTGATGCCAATCGGTGGTTAAGCAAACCCTGTCGTCTGGTCACGCACACACGCACTCACTCACACACGCACTCCCGATTGTTATCGTGACCTCTGACCTTTCTGCAGGTTCACATTACCCAGACTCCTCTTTGGGCTTGACCTTGTTGTTGTGTCTGCCATGGATGCTCCACATAATTATGCAAATGCACTTCTACCACATCCAGGGTCCATTATTCATAACACGTCTTAGTAAAAGTGAAATGTTTAATTTCAGTTTAGTTTTTACCTTATGTTGGTTTTAGTTTTAGGAATGGACTAGTTTTAGTCATAGTCATACTTTTTTTTAACCCATTAAGACCTGAGGCCGATTCTATAAAATGTCTGTTTTTAGAATGTCTTCTAAAAACAGTTTTTAAAAAAAACGTATGTTACTATGTCAGTGGTGCTCAAACTTTTTCATGTCAAGGACCCCAAAATATATATGTTTTTGCCCAAGGACCCCCATCTCAAAATATTTTATTCCAGGGACCCCCAGAAGCCAAGATTTGATTTACAAATGTTGGCTTGAAGAAAAATATATTCAAAGATTTGCACACATTTTTACAATTTCTCAAAAATAGCAGATCTACAAGCTCATAGCGCGGCACTCGGTGCCGCGCTATGAGCTTGTATATCTGCTATTTTTGAATAGCCAAAGTGTAAAATAATGCTTTTTAGCTCAAATCTAAAGATGACACAGATGCTTCTTCAGGTCTTAGCTGCTATGCAGACATATCACATGACACTTTTTTCATGTTTTGTGTCATTTGCTTTTCTTGGCCACACATTTTAAGAATGTGATTTAGATTACATTCTGTTTAGACCGATGCTATGTTCATCGTTTGCCTGGTATCCTGTAGTTTCCAAATGTACAGAATGTTATTCAGATAGCATGTAGTTTTGTTTGTTTGTTCATGTTTACTCTACTTATTCCGATTTTGCACTTGTAAGTCTCTCTGGATAAGAAGAGCGTCTGCTAAATGCCTCTGTTGTAAATTGTGTATAATAATAATAATAATAATAATAACCCTGGGTCCTGTGGTGGTGTATTTACAGAGGCAGCCCCCATCCGTACATCACGGCCTTGGAGAACCGTGTGGATTGCTGGCCCAGCCTGCTGCTGGAGATTGATGACTACGTCCAACAGGCTGTGGACAGGTATAGGGCTTAACCCTCTCTCTCTCTCTCTCCACTGCACTGCACACCACCTTCATACCTCCTTCATCTGCATTCGTTTTAACCCATTCATAATCTCTCAAGATCTCTCAAGAACAGGATTTACGTGTGCGCCGTTTGTTCCCCACTAGAAACAAACCGAAACTCATTTAACAATAGCGTCCTCGAAGCCGACAAAACCATGTAAAGTTAGTAACATTTTAAATTGCTCTTTCATCATAGAAACAAGTGGGCTTATAACCAAAACGATCCATGTTCTTTGGGAGAAATGGTGTTAAGTGTTCCGTGGAGAAATATTGTTAGTGGGAATGAAAACATAGTCGCACCACCGGAAGTGAAAGGCTGAAGGCAGATCCAAAACCCCAGTTTCCCTGAGCACGGGTCGTCTGTTCAGCTCCGCCCAGAGCCAACTGAATAAGTAAAAAACAGCAGAGGGCGCTGTTTTTCATTTTTGTTTGGCGATGGGTTCCAAGATTGACCCATTCATTCTAAATATGTCTTCTAAATCCTAACAGTTTTCAGATTTTTTTTTATTATTTAGTTGTGCTCAAACCTTTTCTTGTCAAGGACCCCAAACATTATATATATTTGGCCGCGGACCCCCATCTCCCAAACTTGTCAGGCCTCAAGCACTTGGAATTGTAGGCTGTGGCTTGTAGACCGGCTCCGCAGACTGCAGCCAAATACATATAATTTTGGGGGTCCTTGACATGAAAACGCTTGATAACCACTGGGTTTAAGAAACCTTTTGATTTGTTTGTAAAATGTTTTTCCCATCCAGGGATGAGCCGGTCTATGTGGACATGCTGGCGCCCTTCCTCCGCTACCTCTACTGCCAGCCTCAGCGCCACGCCCAGCACGGCCTCCTCCGCCACGGCCTCCTCAGGGTCCTACTGCCCGCCTGGCACGCAGGCGGAGAGGAGAGCCCCCCGTCCTCCTCGCGCGTTTCGGAGCGCCTGCTGCGCTGCCTCTACCAGATGGTCCCACACATGCAGGTGAGAGAGCATCCCAGACAATGGTTTTATTTGGGAACCGTTTTTATTACATACCGTATGCACACCTACGTCGCACCACCCATCTGACTGGTATGCCCATATATAGAGATCTCTGTAACTGTCAGTCCCGTTTATGCCCATATATGGAGATCCTGATGTCATCAGTATATGCCCATATATGGGCATGCTGATATGCCCATATTAGAGTTCTCAACAGGCCTGAAAATTAAGGCCCGGCCTCAACTGGGCCGGCCCGAACAATTGCCATACTTTTAGGCCTGAAAAACCTGAAAACGTGTCATTATGTGCTTAATGTCCTCAAAGTCACCCATTCAACAAGCTTTGGACTGAGCAGATTGGACCTTCCGTTCCAGAGATAATGGCCAAAACATATTGGAAACGGCCACTTTAACTTTGTTTTTTTGAGTTTTGGCCATTTTCTGCAGTTTTTTTTTACACAGGCCTGGAAGGTCGGACGGCGACGAACTAGATATGCGAGTAAAGTTCACAAAAAAAAAAAGTATGGACCAGAGGCTCAGCTCGGCCCGAAAACGTTGGCTTAGGTAGGGTCGGGGAGAATTCTTTAACTCTAGCCCATATATGGAGATCTCTGTAGCAGTCAGTCCATGTCCCTTTTGTTTATGGCCATGTTGACATAGTTGCTGTGGTTTTTGTGTATGCCCAAATATGGGCACCTTTTATGCCCATATATGGATTATGGATATCTCTGTAGCTGTCAGTCCATGTCCCTTTTATGCCCATATATGGAGATCCCATACATAAAATAAGCATGCACATCCTAAAGTGAGCAGCAGGTTAAAAAAACAGTAGCATCCATGCATTTATCATATCAAGATCAGTATTAAGCCATTAAAATCACAAACCATCTGTGTCATTTTAGTTACTATAGCATTTTAACCACTATCTTATACTATTCAAAAATAGCAGATCTACAAGCTCATTCGTGACGCGCTATGAGCTTGTAGATCTGCTTTTTTTTTATTGTGCAAATTCGTGAAAATCCTTGAATGTACTGTACAATTTATTTTTAAGCGAATATTTTTAACTCTTCTGGGGGTCGCTGGAACGGAAAATATATTTTGAGATGCATCTAATTTTTGGGGTCCTTGACATGAAAACGGTTGAGAACCCACTGATATAGAGACATGAGATTTTCAGAAGGCTACATTTGTAGAATCGGCCTCGGGTATTAATGGGTTAAAGACTACGTGAGGAGATCAGAAAGGCAGATTAAAGGAGACATCCGGTGTTTTAAAGGTGTTAAAAGCTGCTGCTGCTGCACACTCTACACTGGCTACAGCTGACTATCGGTATATCTTTGCTGTCGAGCATGGAAACCTCGTCTCTCCATCTTTCATCTTGTCAACTTTTTTACAGTTTATTATCATTTTTGGGTGGAAATTAATGCCCTACGTCGTCATACTACACAAAAGTAGCAAACAATTAAACGGATCTACAAGCTCACTGTGAGCATGTAGATCTATAGATAATAACTACACTGGTTTTGGACATACAAGGTTTCCTTCTGACTGACAGCAACGATATGGTGCTTTTCTGTTGCCTGTGTGAGAGGAAATACATGTACCACCCTGAGTTTTTGTCTGCAGCACTGACATAAACCCATTAAAAGGTTAGTTCACCCAAAAAATAGATTTTCTATAGATTATTCACCCCATGTAGACTTGAATTCATGGATTTTTTTTTGTTTTTGTCACATTCCTAAGCCAATAACTTCATGACCAGCGGACCGGTAGGCAGCGGTTCCGGTAGGAGATACAAAGGAGACTCTTTATGTCTCCTACCGGAACCGCTGCCGGTCATCAAATTATTTGCTTAGGAATGTCAATTTTGGGGGTGAACTATCCCTTTAAGATCGGGAACGCATCTGTGTAACCACTTAAACCATTATTTTATACTCTGGCTATTCAAAAATAGCAGATCTACAAGCTCATAGCACGGCACTTGTGCCGTGCTATGAGCTTGTATACAGTATCTGCTATATTTTGAAAAATCATGTTTTTTTTTGCAAATCTTTGAATATACATTTTTTTAAAGCGAACATTTGTAACTCAAATCTTTGCTTCTGGGGGGTCCCTGGAACAAAATATTTTGAGATGGGGGTCTGCAGGCCAAATACATATCTAAAAATGTAGCACCACTGATGTAGCAACAGTATCTTGCTATATCAGTGATGCTCCAACTTCTTCATGTCAAGGACCGCCAAAATGATATTTGGCCTCGGACCACCATCTAAAAATATGTTGTCCCAGGGACCCCCAGAAGCAAGTATTGGAGTAAAAAAAAAAAGATTTGCACAAATTGTAAAAAAAAATGCAGATATACAAGTTCATAGCGCGGCTTGTAGATAGATCGGCTATATATTTATTTTCAAAGGTTTTTTATACATTGGAAAACTTGTGAAACGGGACATTCTCGACTTTTACTTTTGGTACTTTAAGAGCACTTTGATGCCAATACTTTTGTACTTTTACTCAAGTAAATTTTGAATTCCGGACTTTTACTTTTTCTACATTGCATTATTGATACTTTTACTTAAGTAAAAATCAGAATCAGAATCAGATTTATTGTCACATCACAGGTTTACAAGGTCAAAAAGTGGGTGAAATTCGTTTTTGTACATCATTCCCATCGCAATGTTAATTTCCATAGAAAGAAGAGGGGGGAGGAAGAAGTAGAGGGGGGGTGGAGGGCAAGCGGGAAGGAGGTCAGACAAGAGAACAACAGAAGGCCAAACAAGTTATCTACAGTACATATTTACAAAGTACCTGAGATAAAGAAACAGATTAAGGTGCCTGAGCATAGCAGCAATGTATGTATACTGTGCATGATATACTTTTTTAGAAAAAAAAGAGCACAATAAAAAGACAAAAAGTCAGTGCGTTATACATGGGATTAAGGTGCAAAAGGTCAGTGCGTGTCCACCTAGGGTGGACTGACCCTAGCATAATCCACAAAAAGCTCCAAAAAAGTCATTTTGTACCTTGTGTAGTCCACGGGTATGTCCGAGGGGGGGCCAAGTCCAAGTCATTTGTCCCTGGTATAATCCACAGGTGTGTTCAGGAAAGTCTGCAACCAGCTGGACAGTGCCGCCTGTTGTCAGGCTGCTGAACAAGGCTCATGCCTCATTCAGCATTCTGACAGCAGCCGGATTAAAACTGCACCAGAACCTGGTAGTGGAACTCTTGATACTGCGGTAGGACCCCTTGCCGCGGTCGTTGTAGGGTTTTGAACAGTTTGTGACTTGGGTGGTACATGTCCTTGATGATGCGCTTGGCTTTGACCACGCACCGCTTTTTGTACTCAAATTCAAAATAATTTGAGTACTTATTCCACCACTGTCATGAATGGTGTTCACAGGTGGACAGCGTGGAGGCGGTGCTGGAGCTCCACGGCTTCCTGCAGACGTTGCTGCCCCTGGTGGTCAGCGCGCCCGGGCAGAGCTGGAGGGCAGAAGGAGCGCGCCTGGCCCTGCAGCTGCTGTGCGCCTGCCACGTCAGCCTGAAGCTCAGCAGCGGGAACTGTGGACCCCTGGTCAGCCTGCTGCAGCAGCTCCTGCCCACCTGCAAAGAGGTGAGTGCTCCCAGTATAACCACCTGAACACCTGTGGTCGTGTCCCTGGTCCCGCGTAGCCAGACGACTATTCCACAATCTCTGAATGCTACAGAGCATTGGTCCTCAGAGTGGGGCCTGGGGACCCCCAGGGGTCCTGGGGGATGTGTTAATAAAGCTCCCAATCATTTTTAACCCCTTTATCCATATGTTATACTTTGGCTATTCAAAAATAGCATATCTACAAGCTCATAGCGCAACACACACGCGCACATGTAAAGGTGAGAGAGAGAGAGAGAGAGAGAGAGAGAGAGAGAGAGAGAGAGAGAGAGAGAGAGAGAGAGAGAGAGAGAGAGAGAGAGAGAGAGAGAGAGAGAGAGAGAGAGAGAGAGAGAGAGAGAGAGAGAGAGAGAGAGAGAGAGAGAGAGAGAGAGAGAGAGAGAGAGAGAGAGAGAGAGAGAGAGAGAGAGAGAGAGAGAGAGAGAGAGAGGTCGCCAAATCATTTGGAGGGGTCATGCTTTTCTGAATGTGCTGAATGTTTTTTGTTAAAGAAGTAAACGTAAAAAACATATCATAAGTCACATAATACCATGTACCATTTTTCAGAGGAAGAGAGAGAGCGAGGGTGTGGTGTGCGTGTGTGTGTGTGTGTGGCACTGACCACAATATGACGGACCGTTCACACTGGCTCTGCGCTTTTAGAAAATGTACCTGTTATTAAAGACATAATGATAAACTAATATAGCTATTTTTTTTATTTTAGCAGTCTCAGTCTGTATGTGTGTGTGCACACACATGTTTGTTCAGAGTGCGCACACGCACAAGCATTTGTTCATTGCGTGTATATTGTTAGATTAGTGAGTCGTTAAGGAGGGGGGTCGCCAGCCAAAAAGGTTGAGAACCACTGTCTTAGAAGACATTAGCAGTGGAGAGCAGTGGTGGAAAAGGTACTAAATTGTTTTACTTAATACTGCAATGTAGAAATACTCTGTGACTTAACTCATTGAGTGCCAGTCATTGAGTGCCAGTGACGTCTTTTGACGATCATTTTCAGTGTGCCATTAGTGCCAATGACGCCTTTTGACGTCTCCCCCCAAAAAAATGTTTTTTTTTTGGTATTTTTTCCTTTTTTAATCTCAAAGGAACTAGGAGAAAACCATTTTCGAAAAGTTTTTGCTCCATCCACTTCAATGTTAAAAGTGAAACGGAGAAAAAAATCCAATTTTTCCCCCCATTGTAAATGCTGTATTTCAATTAAGTAAAAGTCCGGAATTCAAAATGAACCTGAGTAAAAGTACAAAAGTATATTCAGAATCAGGTTTATTGTCACATCCCAGGTTTACAAGGTAAAAAAGTGGGTGAAATTCGTTTTTGACATCATTCCCATCGCAACGTTAATTTCCATAGAAAGAAGAGGGGGCGAGGAAGAAGAAGAGGGGTGGGGGGCAGGTGGGAAGAAGATCAAACAAGAGAACAACAGAAGGCCAAACAAGTTATATACATATTTGCAAAGTACCTGAGATACCATTATCCGCTCTGCCGATCGCACTACTCGCTATAGGCTGATCTTTTCTCGGGCAGTGCAGTTCCCATACCAGGCCGTGACACAGCCTGTTAGGACGCCTTCAACCGAACTGTTGTATAGCCTGAGGATGCGATGTCCTACTCCGAGCTTCTTCAGGCGGTGGAGCCAGTACAGTCGCTGCTGAGCCTTTTTTTTTCACTTGTGTGGTGTGCGTCTCCCATTTTAGGTCCTCCTCGATGTGTACTCCGAGGAACTTGAACTCGCTGACCCTTTCCACGGTCCACGATCAGTTCTTTGGTCTTGTCGACGTTAAGAGTGAGGTTGTTCTCCTGGCACCAGAGTGCCAGTGAGGTGATCTCCTCTCTGTAGTCAGACTTGTCGTTGTTGACGATTCGGCCTATCACTGTCGTGTCGTCCGCGTACTTTATGATGGTGTTGTCACTGTTTTGGCTTGTTTTAACCTCTGGGACTTAAGTTACACTACTCTCTGTTGCTCAGTGGACTTTGTTAAACTTTCGGACAAGTCTTAACAAGCTTTAATAGGCTACAGATGGATAGATGACAAGACGTCTGTAGGCACATGAATTGAGGCCCGTTCAAAGTCTCTAGATGGGTCTGAAACGTGCGTCAGGGGGTGAGGGATTCCGTCCGTTCTTTACGGACACATGCATGGTCGCTCACGTTATTTAGGGGCTATTTTATTTATTTTAAAGTGTACAGGCGTAATACACCTATTCATCCACTAGATGGCAGTTGCGAGAGTATGTACCGTACCATAATGTTGCCATGTCTGCTTATTATAAGCGACTTTGGGCTTATTTTTCTGTAAAGTTGCTTGTAAACAAACAAGCAATTTTTTATTGGTGGTTGCGGTTTTGTTTGGGCTTGTTTCTAAAGTATAGTTGCTTATTTGGACCAATTATTATTTAAACCAGTGATTCTCAAACATATATTGTAGATCTGCTATATCCTAGTCGATTCTTTTGGGCTTGTTTTCATATAATAGACCTGGTTGCTTATTTCTCTCACAAAACCTGGCAACAGCGCAGCTGGCAACAGCGCAGCTAACAACATGAAGCTACCATTGTAGCATCTAGCCAAAACAACGCAATAAAAGACACAAACTAGTCCACAACAATGGTTGTCTACAAAACGTGAGTTTCGACCCCTACTGCACTGTGCTATATTATTTATATGTGTGTGTTTAACTTTAGGGAATGGCTAAGTAATTAAGTACATTTACTCAAGTACTTCCACCAACGTGGGTCTTTTTTTTGGAGAAAGAGGTCCCGAGGAAAACTTTTTTTCCTTATACTGCCAACGGTACTACAGGCAACGTAGTTGAACGTACACGTCGGGCTGACGGTGAAAGTCGACTGCACGGACGGAAAAACTGGAGCCGTAAGTGACGGAGGGGGAGAAAAAAACGACAACGCAAGGAGCGCCGGCGCTCGTTACGTATCCTTACGTCCGACTATGAATGATACTTTAAACCAGCGGTGCACTGTGGATGGATGATGATCACAACGTCTTCTTGAGTTGTTGTTTGAAGCTGCTTACAGCATTAAGGACTTTTCAGATGGCCCCTAGTAATTTATTTGGAACAAAAAGCAACCCTGAAGGTAGGAGCAGCTACTGTCTACTCCACTGGGAAAGCACGCACACACACACACACACACACACACACACACACACACACACACACACACACACACACACACACACACACACACACACACACACACACACACAGCTTTTTATTATCTGAAGTTCATCTTATTTCTCATACATTTCAACCACACTGTGTAGTAGGCTGTACTAACGGAAGCTAGAAGTGAGCACAGTGTTCCTGTTCCTTCATGATCTCTAAAGTTACACAACGCACACAACTGTCCATCATTAATTAGATACAAAAGGTTCAAAGATACAAAGCCACGCAGCTTATTGTCTTTGTCGGGTGGAAACCCCATACAGTTTGTCCAAAACTGTTACTTTTCAGTATTCAAATTCAAAAATAGCAAAAGTAGCAGATCTACAAGCTCAAAGTGTGTCACTTCGCGCAGCGTTTCGAGCTTGTAGATCTGCTACTTTTGATGCTTTTTGTGTGACGCTGTAGTTTGATCAAGTAGGGCGTTAATACATTGACTGCCTGTTATTAAAACATTGTTTTGTATCCCCTTGCCAGCGTTTATTACCTTAAATAGCCACGTTGTGTACACAAAATGTAAAAAAAAAAGTGTCCGTGGGGTAGAGTCCTGTCTATCCACTGAAACAATAACATTTCTACCGCGATCCGTAATTGTGGAGCTATGGCCCGTTGAAAATGGCTGGTTTTCATCACAAAAAAAAAGAATCTGAGATAGGAAGGGAACTGGTTGGAATAACGTGTTCCTTCCACGCGCTACGTCCAACCGGGGAAACTCCCCTGTCAGGTGACAAGAAGGTCAGTTGGCTCTCATGCATTGAAGGAGGCATGAGCTCGGCCCTGGCCTCCCTAGGCTGGTGGGGGGAGTGTAGTGCCCAGGTAGGATCACTTAGCAAATTGGCACTGGGTGAAAAAAAGGGGTTACAAAAATCGAGGGATAAAAATTAAAATAAAACAATAAAAAAAAGAAATCCTAACGTTGGAGCAGGCGGACGTGACGTTTTTTGGGATGACATCCGTCTATTTCTTCTCTGAGCGTCGAGGGATCATTCCTAAGCTGTGTTAGAGCGCCCTCTTGTGGAATTTTCTAAAGAAATATAATTGGGAAATAGAATGAATATCTGCGTTCTTGGCAAGCAAGTGATGCATTTGAAAGAATGCATATCTGCGTTCTTGGCAGGCAATGTGTTAATTGACAAACAAACACAAAAAGTTTAAATATGGAGATAGGAGGTTTCTGCCCGACAGCAACGATATATGTTATATATGGAAATAATGATTTTCCCACCCATTACAAGCAGGAAGTCTTTGGAGAGCGCTAAGTGAGTGAAAACGGTTAAAACAACAAACCTTTGCTGTGTTGCCACCGAAGTTGTGGAACAAACTCCCCTAAACTCTCCTAAAAGCATGCTAAAGGACCACCTTTTCACTGTAGACTCTTAGGTTCACTTGTTGTTTTTCAGATCGATTGCTCAACCCATTGAGGGACAAAAATGAGGATTAGACAGTCAGACAGAGGTTTCTTCAATTTTGTATAGGACACATTTTAGGAAGGAAGCAACGGGATATAAAAAAAAGTAATTAAACCTAGAAACCACTTAATGGTTAACCACTTAAACTGTATACACTAGAGATGTAGCGATTTGTTACGGAAAACAGGAAAAATAAACAAATAATTAAAACAAGGACAATTTCAAAAGGAATCGGCTACAAGTATTTTTACGAAGTTAAATAGAAAAAAGAATGCCCGCACAGTTATAAGAATAGAACACACTTTATTAATATGCATGAAACATGGTATTAAAATGGAACAAATGGCTGTTACATTAAGGGCAGGTACACACTGCAGGACATTTGGTCCGATATTGCTGTCGCCGACCTTTTTCGTCGCTCGCCGACAAAACCTCCCGATCTGACGCTGATCGGCGAGATAATGCTCGCTGTGTGTGAAAGGCTCCACGACACGATGTGGCCGCGATTCTCCGCTCTGCGACGGCTTTCCGACCGTTTTCAGATAAATACCATGTTAGATATTCAAGACAGGACAGCAGACATTATCGTACAGTATGAAAGAAGCTGCGATCACCTTGCGAGGAGATGCACGCTACAGCCAATGAGAGCACATTACAGTCACCGTGGCTATGGAAGGTCTGTGGACCTGACCACAACAAACACATCCCCCGCATAGTTACCGCCCAGTCCTGTATTAAGTTAAACATTATTATAAAACAGAATGAGAGTGAGCGAGCGTGCTCGAAGGGGGCTTTATTTGAGACTATTGCACAGAGAGGAGAGAGAGAGAGAGAGAGAGAGAGAGAGAGAGAGAGAGAGAGAGAGAGAGAGAGAGAGAGAGAGAGAGAGAGAGAGAGAGAGAGAGAGAGAGAGAGAGAGAGAGAGAGAGAGAGAGAGAGAGAGAGAGAGAGAGAGAGAGAGAGAGAGAGAGAGAGAGAGAGAGAGAGAGAGAGAGAGAGAGAGAGAGAGAGAGAGAGAGAGAGAGAAGAGCGCGATGTGTGTCGTATGTGAGTGTTGCCAGATTTTGAGAGAGAAATAAGCAACCAGGTTTGTGAAAACAAGCCCAACAAAAGCGACTATGAGCACTTTAAGCATATACAAATACATTGGATACTTGAAAATAGACGATCTACAAGCTCACGTTGTAGATATTTTTAAAGAAGACATTTTTTGGGGGGTGGGGGAATTGTGGAACATTTTCCAAATCCACACAGATCTTGTATGGGGGTCTATGGCACAACATATTTTCAGAAGGGGAGGTCTGCGCCTCTGCGGACAATTCATTATTATTATTAATTTGGGGGTCCTTGCCATGAAAATGTTTGAGAACAACTGGTTCAAACAACATTAGGAAACAAGGCCAAAAAAGCAACTACACGTTCAAGCAACTTTACAGAAAAACAATCAAAGTCGCTTATAATAAGCGGACATGGCAAGTGCTTCAGCGCATTTGACGTGCGAGAGAGAGAAGGAGAGGGAGAGGGAGAGAGAGAGAGAGGGAGAGAGGCATATCACGGGATACGTCGATTAAAATGAATTGGAATAAACACAAATGTATGTATTGGGTCTGACTCTGGAGATAGCATCCTAGTGAGCCCTTGTCGGGATCAATCGTGTTGTGAAAACCACAACGATATTATGACAGCCGATTTCAAGGAAAAAAACTCTGCAGTGTGTTATGCTTAACGATCAGATGACCCCCGAGCACTTTAAGTCCTGCAGTGTGTACCTGCCTTTAGGCTATTCACAATCTATAGGCCACACTTTAACTACTGTGCATATTGGGTAGAACTGCAAAGCAAACACTCAAACTACCACATGCAAACACAGCCATCATATAGCTGTACCAACACCAATGCTAACTAAAAAAATGTTGATTTTAGTGCAGAACTCTTTCACAGATCCACTTGTCATGAAAAGAACATGGCATGTCGTTCCATCCTCTACCTTTATCGTTAAACTCAACACACTCTCCATTGTAGTTAGGCTGTTTAGGTCCCCAGTACCTGTAGAAATAGGAACATTTAATTGATTACAATACCTTTACAAGGATGGTGTTCACTCTAAATATCTAGTTTTTTTTTTATCAAGACATCAAATAATATTCTAGAACGGTGGTTTCCAAACACTTGTGTCCAAGTCACACCTTTGTTCATATAGCGAAAGTGACCGATCTACCACTTTGCTGTAGATTGATTGTTGAAATCAACAAGAGAAGAATTGTGGTAATATGAAGATGATAAGTCTTACGTTGCGTTGGTCAGTGGTGTTCCATCTACCCACTGGAATGATCCTTGTTCTTCTATGGTGGTCAAACCCAGCCACACTCTCTTGTTTACACCTGCAACAAAGTCCTGGACAGAAAAGGTGATGGTTACTGATGTACAAACTATACATTGGATTTGTGTCTCCGCACGCACGCACGCACGCACGCACGCACGCACGCACGCACGCACGCACGCACGCACGCACGCACGCACGCACGCACGCACACGCACACTCACACAATACCTGTTTTTCTTTGCTTTTTATGACAACCAGGTCTGATTGTCTGTCTCTACACCACTGTCTGCTTTCCTCCCAGCTTTTCTCATTAGTAGAGATGTAATGACACAGACCACGATGAAACGTAAATCCATCTGATTCTAACAAAAAGAAAAGGAAAAAAGTTAGACATTTGCTTAGATTAATAATATGATAACCTTTTCCCTCCCCAGCCATTGCACCTGAGTGCGTCATGATGAACAACATGAAATCACAATGAAGAAAAACTGCAATGTCTCACTCACCACAACGTATCTTCTTGTTATCTTGTTCAGTCAGGTTGTCACATCTGGTCTCTAGTAGGTCAAAACTCTCCTGTAGTTGGACTCGCTCTTCAGTCAGTTTGTTGGTCCTGTCCTGTAGTTGGTCTCGCTCTAAAGTCAGTTTGTTGGTCGTGTCCTGTAGTTGGTCTTGCTCTTCAGTCAGGTTGTTGTTCCTGTCCTGTAGTTGGTCTCGCTCTTCAGTCAGTTTTTTGTTGCTGTTCAGTAATTGGTTATAACTGTTCACCAGTTGTTCTCTCTCCACCATGTTGGACTGATCTGTATGGAAACATGTATACAAAGATGCACTTTTTAACAACTTAAGCCCTATACTTAGTTGACCGGACTCCCAAGGGCTCTATACTATGCCCTTCCTGTTTTAGCTCTACACTGGCATATCTTTGCTGAAAAGTAGCCGATATGCAAGCCCACAACAGATTGCAGAGCGCAGATCTCCACCAGGCCGGGTTGCCTACCCAGGACTGTGTCAGTCGTGGGGTGCAGCTGTCAGGACATGTGGAAGGTGCAGAGATGGTGTTTTTACAACAAACAATGCACCTGTTCACGTTGGTGGAGCCCCCTATGGGCAGAAGTGAAAGGGCTTTCGGGGGGCACCTATATGGAGAGTTGAGTCATGAATCCAGGGGGGGAAAAAACCTATACTGTACAACCAAAATGTTGCCAAAACTTGAAGTGGGCTGTTATAGTGCCACCATGAGGCTGATTGGACAGTTCTTCCTTGGCCTACTGGGAGTGTGCCAGATTATACAGGGCTACTTCATTTTGAATCTCATTCCAGACGCGTTTTAAACTTAAACAGTACACTAAAATGTATGTATCTTTGTCTGAAAACATTTTAGGTAGGTTTAGCTAACAGTCAACAAACATTAGCCTTCTCTGGCTACAGGCAATCCAGTAAGACTGTAAATTATAATAAGTGCTCCTCTGAGCACAGGTCTTCGCCAGGTCAGGTAGGTTATTGTATGCCAGAAATGTTCGGAATTTGCCAATCAAGAAGGAATATAAAAAACTGATCCTTCTTGATCACTTTACTATAGAGATAATGTGTTCCGATTTGCATGATGTTTGGAAAAATATTGTAGGAGTAATATCTAAAACTAGAGTCTCGGGGGGCCCCAGCCGCGCACGGGGCTCTAGGGCTGTGAGGGCGCGCTTATTTTGGGGTACCAAAATGGTGGGATAGAACTTTCCAAAAGAAAAAAAAAACAATTTGAAAAAAATGTTTATATTTCTTTTTTACGTGGGGGTCCGCGGACCCCCTGGGAGTTTTGGAACCCCCGGGGACCCCCCTGGAACATGGCGGACCCCTTCGGCTGTTTTTTTTTTTTTCATGAACGTCCTTGCTTGTTTCTGTCGCTTGTTTTTGAAATCCCGACTGGCATCCCGACTGACATCACTGACGTATCCTTGGTATTTGTACTTCCGGGTTGCATAATGATGACTTCACTGTCGAATCCTTTGGTGTGATGAACCTACGCTGGTGTGTTTACCAGATGTAGCAGGACAGCAGCGCTGTAGTGTGCCCGTCGCCGCTTATTTGTGTGTTTGGGATGTACAGTATATGGCACGTGAAGGACGGACATATTGGGATCGAGACATGAGTGAAGTGAAAGTAACGGCCTGGGTGGAACAGAAAAGAGGTACGTAAGAAGGGGGGGGGGGTTGAAGCGAAGGACTTGCTTGTGTGTTGTTGTGGAGATGTGCAGAGTTCAATGGCGGCCGCTCGTGTTGTTTCGGCGAAACCCGTCTGCGTTCGGTGTCGGTGGTGCGCACGGTACAAAACTGTTTCACCTTCCGTTTTCTCCGTAATGTGGTGAGTGGAATAAATGATGTTGCGAGGTAGAAACTGTGAGCAATGAGAGGTGCCCTACGCCACCCGTAAATTCAGCGCGTCCGCCGTGGCTACTGTGTTGGCGAGATGTGGTGTGTCGGCGTTGTGTTTACTCGATTACAGAGCTGTGGCTATAGCGTCAGCGGCGCGCGGAAGTCACTCCTCGATTATATAAGTAGATATATTTTTGCAAAAAACGGCCTCCTGGTGGCGCTATAATAGGGCAACGTTAAAAGGTTGGCATTTGTTCCTCAACGTAGTGCAAATATGCGTGCAAAGTTTGACCGCAATTGGACACTGCGTTCATGATTTGCGTAATTTTGTTTAAAACGGGACACTCCTGCAAACTTTGGATGTCAATCTTAGCCAATCAGGATGGAATTTTAAAAATCAAACAGATCGGTCTATAGAGATCATGTGAAACGATTTGCATAAAATTTGGATAAAATCTATATAGACTTTTTTTTTTTTTTTTTACATAAAGGCAGATAAAAGGCAGATGTGAAAAATGCAGGGCAATTATTTTCCTTGGCTCTAGGGAGTGCTTATACAAAGTTTTACACAAATTGGTGCAGTTATAGGTAAAAACATGATATATATCATTATCATTATCGTTATTACGCCACCATGAGGCTGACTTGAACATTTTCATGTGGCATTTCTTCCTCTGCCTAGTGAGAATGTGCGTGCATAATTTCACGGAAATCATGATTTGAAGCATTTTGTTTTGTTGAAAACGGACCACTCCGGCAAACTTTGGAAGCCAATCTTAGCCAATCAGGATGGAATATGAAAAAATTGAAAGACCTGTTTTGTTTTATATAGAGATACTGTGTAAAAAAGAAAGACGTATACTGTATATACATACTCACTGTATCAAACATTGTAATAAATACATGCAAGACTTACAGAGATAGAGTGGGACAGCAACGCTGAGGAGAGTTAGCACAGCACAAAGCAATCCAACACCGACTCCAACACGCTTGTACCGTCTCGAGTCTGGAGCGCACACACACACACACACACACACACACACACACACACACACACGCACGCACAGTGAAATCAGGAGGGATTGAGATCAGTTAAAATCTCTCTTGTTTAAAAACTTATAAACTTTATAATTTTTTTTTTTTTTGGGAGATGTTTTGTTTAAGTAACATCTCTTACCAGACTGCAGTATCTTCCACAGATCTTTCTCCTTCTTGGTCTTGGTCTGAAGATCTTCATAGATCGCGTCATCTATGTTTTGGAGATCAAGGTGTTCATACGTCGTGGTCTCATTCTCGTAGTTGATGTGATCTTCCTCTTGGAGCTCAATGTTTTCATAATGCTCAGCCACAACCATTTTTACCTTCCTTTATGACATGAATTCTTCTTGTAGGTATTTGACTAAAGACATACGTATCTTCAATGTCCTAATCGTAGAGCAGTACTGTTATATTTATATCACATATGACAGCTCACACTCTGTGCACCAATAAAAACACACCCGCACACGTGTGCGTGCGCACACACACACACACACACACACACACACACACACACACACACACACACACACACACACACACACACACACACACACACACACACACACACACACACACACACACACACAATATCCCACACCCACACACACCCATCCTTAGGCGTGTTGTAAGACCTTTTTATTATCTGAAGTTCATCTAATTTCTCATAAATATCAACCACACTGTGTAGTAGGCTGTACTAACGGAAGCTAGAAGTGATCAGTTTTCCTGTTGCTTCATGATCTCTAAAGTTACACAACGCACACAACTGTCCATCATTAATTATATACAAAAGGTACAATGATACAAAGCCACGCAGCTTATCGTCTCTGTTGGGTGGTAACCCCGTACAGTTTGTCCAAAACTGTTACTTTTCAGTATTCAAATTCAAAAATAGCAAATGTAGCAGATCTACAAGCTCAAAGCGTGTCGCTTTGCGCCACATTTCGAGCTTGAGGATCTGCTACTTTTGATGCTTTTTGTGTGACGCTTTAGAATGATCAAGTAGGGTGTTAATTCACGAAAAAACACAAAAAGGATTAAAAAGAACACTAACGTGGCTGACAGAAATAATTATTTTCTCACCCATTACAAGCAGGAAGTGTGTGGAGAGCGGAAAGTGAGTGAAAACGGTTAAAACAACATTTGGTCGTTTTGTATCTTTGTAGCTGGAGTTGAAGCCATATCTGACAGTCGGTTGTATTTGAGGACTCCACGGTCTATAACACAGTAAGGACGGGCGACTGCATGTGCCTTTGCTGTGTTGCCACCGAAATCGTGAAACAAACTCAATTTGACCATCAAATCTGCCCCCACCCATAGGGACCTTTTAACCCATTTTAGACCGGGAAAGAATCTGTGTCATTTTTAGATTTCTTTGGCTATTAAAAAATTGCAGATCTACAAGCTCGCTATGAGTGCTTTGTAACTCAAGTCTTTGCATCTGGGAATTCTACAAACAGTTTTCTGAAAAACGTATGTTGCTATAATCAGTGATTCTCAAACTTTTTCACGTCGTGGACCCCCAAAATGGTATTTATTTGGCCGTGGACTCCCCCCCGTCCCCCCCTCCAGTGTAATAACTGGATGGGGGGGGGGGGGGGGGGGCGCATTTGACCTGTGTGCAGCAGGGTATTAACCACTTAAAACCCTATATACTTTGTTGTATGTCAAATAGCGAAAATAGCAAATATACAAGCTCATAACGTGTCGTGTTATGAACTTGTAGATTGGCTATTTTTGCTGAATGTTTGCCTATTATGACATGCCCAGGATAAGAATGTATCCCTTTTCTTTATGGCAACAGATGCAAAATGTAGAATATTCACTTGAGTAGACCTAGCTCGATAACTGCAAACATAACAAATAACCCCAAAAAAACCCAACATTTTTGAGAGCACAGAATTACCAGTGCAAATAAAAAACTATTGAATACATTCAATCATCATAATCGTCACTAGTCAAAATGTACCTTCTTATTACATATTTTATGACAGCTACAGTAGGAGAAGGAACAATTCAACATTTCAGCCACAGGCTTTCAACCGCATCTAGTAGGTTTCATTTATCTCTCTCATAGGGAGAAAAGCAGAAATCCGCTGAAGTTATTGTGTTTGGCTCCGTTGTCAAACAGACTGTGCTTCAGGGGAAGTCGTGTTTCTACCACGTCGCCCTGTTCAAGGTGCAATATCAACGCGTTAGAGGCGTACAAGTGACCGCCGTCTTTGTTCAGAATACCAGAATACAGAATCTGTTGACCATTCTTATACAGGTATAATCCCACCCAGTATCCAGCGTGAGCGTTCATGCTAGTAAAGCGGACATAGTAGACACCTCTGACGGGTGCCGTGAAGGCTCCTGTCACCGGGCTGTAGGCCTTTCCGACGTTGGCGTTGACATTGGGGTAGACCACCGTGTTAACGGTGTCCAACGGGCCCACAGACCGTCCCAGGTCGGCTGAGAACGCCACCCGGGTCCTTCCCCTCGTCTCTTTCTCGAGGTCCGCCACCCTCGTTTCCCCGGAGGTCGTCCTGGTCGTCAGGGAGGCGATCTCTGCCGCTTGCTCGTCGTTCTTTGCCTCCGCGGCTGCGAGTCTGGTACCGAAGGCGGCGCGTTCACCCTCGCCGGTGCTCAGCCGCTCCTCCGTGGCGGAGATGTTGCCCTCGTGCCTCCCACTCGCACACTCCACGGATGCTAGTCTGCTCCGCAAGGCTCTGTTGTCGTCCTTCAGCTCTCCCACCTCCGTCTGGCTGCAGGACAGTCTGGCCTCCAGCGCTGCGTTCGCTACCCTTCGATTAGGAATGCAACAGTTAACTTATTGATTTAATCGATTATAGAAAAATCTAATCAATTAATCATATCATTGATTGTTAATCGAGGCATGTTTTGGGCTTGTCATTATAGGCAACAAGTAAAATAAATAACGAAGACAGCCAATCTAGATTGGTTATTTTTGCACAACACCATTGGACAATTAAAGGAGTAGTTCACCCCAAAAAATACTTTCCCAAATTATTGGCTTAGGAATGCAAAAAAAAAAACTTGAATTCAAGGCTTCATGGGGTGTGTAATTGATAGAAAATAACGATTTTTTGGGGTGAACTACTCCTTTAAGTATGAAATAACGCTTACTGTAGGTGGTTAATCGATTTGTTGAAAAAATCCCAAAAGATAAAATGGTAAATGGTGCATTTATATAGTGCCTTTATCCAAGGCACTTTAAAATGTGTATTACAGTCACCCATTCAAAAACACATTCAGCGACGGCGGGGGGAACCATGCAAGGCACCAACCTGCTCATCGGGAGCAATTATGGGTTCAACGCCTTGCTCAAGGACATTTCGACACTAACTCTAGCCCGGGATCACAAGCGGCCGCTCTACCTCCTGAGCCACTGCCACCCTAATAATAATAATAATAATAACAATAATAATAATAATAATAATACAATAAGTGTTAGTTTTCAGCCCCATACCTTAGATCCTCCACTCTGCTCTTCATGCTCTGAAGTTCAGTCCTGGCGATGGCGAGCTCAGTGGCGTCGTTAGGGGTGGGCTTCGGTGGCTATAGCCACCAATGTTTTGTCCAAAGCCACCAATAAAAAAAAAAAAAAAAAAAAAAAATTAAAAGTTTTCTTTTTTTTTTTATTATTATATATCTATCACCCTAACCTAACCCTACCCCTAACCCTAAAACCGAAATAAAGTAACAAAAAACGGGGGGAAAAGCACCCTAATCCGCGAAATCCGCGAAAAAAATCGCGCGCGCGCGCGGGAGGAGGGGCGTGCCCGTTGCCTGCGGGGCTAAGCCCCCGACCTAGTAGAGACCTAGTGACGCGTCAGCTCCGTCTTCTGCTCCACCAGCATGTCTCTCAGGTGTCTCAGCTCCGCCCACACGTCGCCGGCGTTCCTTTCAGGAAGTGTGGGGGCGGGTCTTTCCATCTGAGCCCGAGCCCCAGAGCACCGACACAGACAGAGCAGCAACATCATCCCAGATACTTCAGCCCTCATTCTGGGCAGTGGTGGAAATATTACCCACGTTTGTTACTTAAGTAAAAGTATCAATACTGCAACGTAGAAATACTCTGTTACAAGTAAACGCTGGAATTCAAAATGTAGGCCTACTTGAGTAAAAGTACAAAAGTCCTAGTATCAAAATGTACTAAAAGTACAAAAAATAAAAGTACTCATTATGCAGAATTTCGAGTTTTCAAGTGTATAAGCATCTTTTGAAAACAGCCGATCTCCAAGCTCACAATGTGTCGCATCGTGACACATTGTGAGCTTATAGATCGGCTATTTTCACATGTCCGAAATATACCGGGCTCAAGTGGTTAATGTATGTTTTGTAATAATCAAAATCTACAAAGTAACTAGAAACTAATGAGGAAATACTCAAGTACAAATACGTACCTCAAGTACAGTACTTGAGTAAATGTACTTCACTTCACTGATTCTGGGCGTGTGTGTCACGGCGTGTAGAGAAATCCCTTCTGACTTGGGGACCTGGGTTCCAGTCTGCAATTTTTTTTGATTGATTGATTGAATACCTTGTTAGTCAGAAATGTAAACAGCACGTGGTACAGGTGGTTTTAATAAAAATGATAATTTCCTGTTGATTTTACTATTTGAAGGGTGCCAACATTGGCACAGGGTGTTTGATCACTGGCACACTGGCATAAGTGTGAGAGAAAACAAGGTTAGTCAGTTAAATTAAGTCCCCTCACATCTATATACAAATTACATTCATTCAAACTGATAACTCTGACTGGGGAGGGGGTCTGGGAGGTAGGTGGGGTTATTGCTCTGAGTCTGATGATCATTACATCCTGATGTGAAAGAAAATATTCCCGAAGAAGGAAAAAAAAAGGTTGTTGTATAATAGCCTATGGACAATCAAAATGTGTTGGATATATTATATTTTGATGTGGTGTCATAATTAAACTTAATGTTGATATGGCACATTGACTATCAACAAAATGAAAACATGGCGCTTCATATCAACAAGGTTGCTGACCCCTGGCTTAAAGGGATAACACAAAAAAGTCCTGGGGACTTGTTTACATTGTGGTCCAATGTATTCAATTCATCAACAAAGCATAAAAAAGAACACAATAATACATGTCATCAACAAATACAAACACTATATGTACAAAGGAGAACAAAGTGGTCTCCCGGTAGATAATATTTCAGGCCAGTTATGAAATATTTTTTTGGTGGCAGAGCAGTAGAATGAGAATTTCCCCATGTTTGTAAGGGTACATGGGTAGAACCAGATCATGGTCGCTCCCTCTAGTGTTGTGGCTGTGCTGTGGGTGTCACTCACTTTGGAGAAGGCACTTACAGCGTTGGTTCTCAAAGTGGGGTCCGGGGACCCCCAGGGGTCCTTGGGGGGGGGGGGGGGGGGGGGGTTCCAGGGGGTCCCCAGCAAAATGTGTTAGTATAGCATCACAATCATTTTAACCACTTTAACCACCTTTTATACTTTGGCTATTCAAAAATAGCAGATCTACAAGCTCATAGCGCATTTGTAACTCAAATCTTTGCTTCTGGGGGTCACTCCCTGGAACAACGCATTTTGAGATGGGGGTCCACGGCCAAATACATATCATTTTGGGGGTCCATGACATGGAAAAGTTTGAGAACCGCTGACTTACGGTATGAATGTATGTGTCCTTGAGCAAGGCGCTGACTCACCGTACAATCTCCAAGGCGCGCTGTACTCGTGCTGACAGCCTCACTTGGACTTCTACTGTACGTGGATGGTGTCCAGTGAAGAAAGGATTCCCACAGGGATCAATGGTGTTACAAATGTAGTCTAGCTGTACACAGCTCACTGTCATTCTTTATACTGGCAGACTTGTGCTGAGTCATTGAGAACTTTACCAAATGATGCAAATGTCTGTTTACATAGCACAGCTACGAGTGAGCTCTGATGCAATACTGTCCTTTCCCAGCAGTGGTGGAAAAAGTACTCAAATGTTTTACTTAAATAAAAGCATCAATAGCAATGTAGAAGTACTCTGTTACAAGTAAAAGTCCGGAATTCAAAATTTACTTCAGTAAAAGTACAAAAGTATTGGTATCAAAATGTACTTAAAGTATCAAAAGTACTAAAATGTTTGAAAATAGCATATCTACAAGCTCACAACGCGTCGCGATGTGACGCGTTGTGAGCTCGTAGATCTGCTATTTTCAAACAGCCTAGGTATGAAATAGGGCTAAAGTGGTTAATGTATGTTTTGTAATAATTTATATCTGTAAAGTAACTAGTAATAGTGGGGCGGCGTGGCACGATATATCAGCCTAATCGTTCACTTTTGTGATTAACACATTGACTGCCAGAGTTAAAACACCAGCCATAGCTGCCTGTGCCAGCCATTTTTGAGCTTTCTGGCCAGTCTATCTAGGCCCACAGAACATTTTGTGCTAGGACTATGAACACATGGAATACCTCAAAACAAAGATCAGAATCTCTACTTTCGCCAGGAAAAAAAGTGAGTTCCTAGCATGTTCTGTTCTTTAGCTATTGGCAGTTGAATATAGCTTGGTTTCACCAAAATCAGCTATCTGGATCTAGAAGCTGAGATAATGAGGCTTTTGTGAAACATTCTCTCTCAGGCAGAACAGTGATTAGACCCTTATATTTTCACCTTCAGTGACACATTACTGACATCAGACATCTGCACAGTTGTTGTTTTCAAACTAACAACACTGAGAAAGTGCTTTTGAATATACTTTTATATAGCTTTTTCACATCAACGTTTATCAACATGTGTCTTGTTGATAAACAAATCTCAAGCTCATTTCAACGTTTTTCTTTTCAAAGTTATAAGATCAAAAGAAGTGTGTGTGTGTGTGTGTGTGTGTGTGTGTGTGTGTGTGTGTGTGTGTGTGTGTGTGTGTGTGTGTGTGTGTGTGTGTGTGTGTGTGTGTGTGTGTGTGTGTGTGTGTGTGTGTGTGTGTGTGTGTGTGTGTGTGTGTGTGTGTGTGTGTCAAGACTTGGCATTATCTGTGCCAATTGTTTGAGTTTGTTTTACACACCATTATAATTTCACACACACACACACACACACACACACACGCACACACAGGGAGAGATTTTGCACTGTCCCCCTCTGGTGGTCAAAATAAATCCCTACATTGTGACACATCCATCCATCCAATACAGACATATTGATGCCCCCTGATAGAAACCATATAGACATATAGACTGTATGCAAGGTAAGTGAGGAGGAATTATTTTCTGTGAATGCCATGCAGACAAGCACTGAGATCCAGATAGCATCTATGACATAAAACCAAGCAAAATCAGAAAATGTTTGACTTTTTAGATAGTGAAACAGTTTTATATACAGCCTTATTTTTATCACAACACCCAATTACTGAATATCAGTCCCCCATAACTCTTGATTGTGTGCAAATGGAACTAAATGGACCCATAGGGTTGACAGTAATGGTCAAATAGGGCTAGCTATGTATGTGTCTTTCTATATTCTATGTCCAGGTTTTCTTCAGATTAGGATACTGATTTCACTGGTTCCATTTGTGCACACAAGACCTGCTAGTTTTCAATTGTATATCTATGATATAAAACCAACAGTCTACAGAACCCAATTACTGAATATCAGTCCCCCATAACTCTTGATTGTGTGCAAATGGAACTAAATGGACCCGTAGGGTTGACAGTAATGGTCAAATAGGGCTAGCTATGTATGTGTCTGTCTATATTCTATGTCCAGGTTTTCTTCAGATTAGGATACTGATTTCACTGGTTCCATTTGTGCACACAAGACCTGCTAGTTTTCAATTGTATATCTATGATATAAAACCAACAGTCTACAGAAAAAGTTTGAAACGACTCAGGCAGACACATTTGAACACTTTATATGTCTTTCAAGTGGAGTACAACATACAAAAAACATACAAAAAATACAATATATCATCATTGTGTGTTTTGCTGGCCAGCACATCAATGTCTCCTCAGATCGCTCAGGGTGGAGGTGGTCCCCGTGAGGGTCTGAGGACGTGATGGCATAGATGTCTTTCACCGACAAAGATGGCATCACGCACTCAGATCCCTTGGGGCAGTGAGAAACATTAGCAGCACATTCACTGCCAACTGTTGGCTGGCTCAGAGCATAATAAATCAAAGTCAAAATAAATACAAAATGAAAATAAAACAAACAAATACAATCAAAATGATTCAATAATACTTCTCCTTAGTATGGTAATCAATCGCTCAGGGCGGAGGTGGTCCCCGTGAGGGTCTGAGGACGTGATGGCATAGATGTCTTTCACCGACAAAGATGGCATCACGCACTCAGATCCCTTGGGGCAGTGAGAAACATTAGCAGCACATTCACTGCCAACTGTTGGCTGGCTCAGAGCATAATAAATCAAAGTCAAAATAAATACAAAATGAAAATAAAACAAACAAATACAATCAAAATGATTCAATAATACTTCTCCTTAGTATGGTAATCAAGGTAGCAATCAATAACATGGAGGGGTACCAAACAGCTTTTGCACTGATACCTTGTCTCACTCCGCCCTCCCCTCCTGGTGCAAACTCTGCACCATTTTGTTGGGTGCTTGTTTTTGGCAGTGGGGGGACAATAGACAAGCTCATGGACTTTCATATCGCCACTCAATCGGTCACAAGGTTCGCGACTTCTTGGTGCATAAGGACGCAGGGGGGGGGCAGGGGGGGGCGGAGAGGCCGGGGGACGGCAGGGGCGGGCAGGATGAGGCTGCTGGTGAGGCTGCTGCTGGTGAGGTTGCTGCTGGTGAGGTTGCTGCTGACAGGCGGCCGGGGGGGGGACAGGCGGGTCTGCTGGGACAGGGGCATGTCTCACAGCGGTCCAAGACTTGACAACGCTGAGGATGAAGTCATACATGCACTTACAGTCGCCACCTGGATTCCTTGTCTTGTAGAGTACGAATGCGTTGTACATTGCGATTTGGAATAAATAGACCACAAACTTGCTGCTCCACTTGGCTGTCTTCCTGATGAAGGGATAATAGCTTAGGTTTTGGTCTAGTCGGTCAACTGCATTCATACTCTTGTTGTATTCAAGGACACAAACTGGCTTCTCCTGTGGCACTTTGTCGCTGTGTTTTTTCTGCCTCACCATCTGGGTGCCCATCTCATCCTTGTGCTGGGTTGTGATCAATCGAACGATGCGTTTGTCTCGCCAGGCCAATAACATCACTTTGCCATTGTGAAGCATCTTACGTTGTCCCACTTTCAGGCTGGACATCGTCACATCCCTCATGGCTTGTGGTTCTCCTCTTTTTAGCCTCATGGTACCACAGGCATGGGTGTTCTTCTCAAGGAGGAGTTCATACAGCTTCACGGAGTTATAATAGTTGTCCATGAACAACGAAAACCCGTACCCTGTAAGACCCTGCAACAGAAAGATGACTGTGTCTGGTAGGGAAGAGTACTGTCCAGAATATGGCTTCATTGAGTAGCAGTACCCCGTTCCAGAATCGCACAGAATGTAGGACTTTATTCCATACTTGGTGGGCTTCATTGGGTTGTACACTCTGAAGGATAGGCGTCCCCTCCACAAAAGCATCCCCTCATCGATGCTGATGTTACGACCTGGAACAAACATCTGCTTGAATTTGTCTGTCAGGTACAGCAAGACCGGGTTGATTTTACAAAGCCTGTCGACAACAGCAACCTCACCAGCAGCTTCGGCAGCGGCGGCGGCGTGAGCGGCAGCGTCAGCCTCATTGTTGGTGAAGTGGAGAAACCGCCAGATGATCTGGAACCTGTTGCGTGGCATCTTTTTGCCGAAGAACGAAGTGAGTACAGGGTCATCGGTCGACCAATAGTACTCTAGTACAGGCTTTCGAACAAGGCCAGTGAGGAACAACAGGGCCAAAAAGTTTTTCAGCTCCCCCACTGAAACCGCTTTCCAGTCCTTCACCCTGCTTTGTGGATGCTGCGCCACTTCTTCTTCACTCCTGGCCTGGATGAACACGTCAGCATAGTGGTTGGTCTGCTCTACTATCATCCCTAGCAGCTCATCAGTGAGGAAAAGTGAAAGAAAGTCTACAGGCATGGTGGAATGTAGCTCCGCCGCAGCATTTCTAGGACCCGGACTAGCAGTGAAAGGGATGTCCTCCCTAGGTTCCCAATCTGTGTCCTTCCACACAGGCTCTACAGCTGACGGCCTCCCACCATGTCCTGTGAATTACAGAAATACACAATTACCATAAAATACATCTTTTTTGTTTGTGTGGCAGTGTTGATTTATATGAAAATATGACTAAAACTAAATGGACTTTTATTCAACAGACTATGACTAAAACTGAATCAAAATGTACTGTCAAAATCATGTTGTTGTGGTACATGATTTTGTGACATTTATCATTGCAGAGTGGGGTTTTAGCGAGGGCTGGCTCTGTATGTGTTTGTCTATATTGTATGTCCAGATTATGACACTATGTGGAATTGTATTCAACAGACTATGACTAAAACTGAATCAAAATGTACTGTCAAAATCATGTTGTGTGGTACAGCTGTGAAAACTGTCTCACCTCTTTTACGCCCGTCACGTGGTACTGCGGTTGAAGGTGATGGTCCCGTTTCCTCCACATCCATCATGCCTGAAATCATAGTAAAACATAAAATAGTTTGGTAAATAAGATATACAATTATATTCACTGCCAGCATGGCAACTTTAGAATGAATGACATGTATCATGTCATGAATGACATGGGCTGGCTCTGTATGTGTTTGTTGTATGATGTACTGTCAAAATCCTGTTGTGTGGTACAGCTGTGAAAACTGTCTCACCTCTTTCACGGCGGACACTTGGTACTGCGGTTGAACATGATGGTCCTGCTTCCTCGACATCCATCATGTCTGAAATCACAGTAAAACATAAAATAGTTTGGTAAATAAGATATACAATTATATTCACTGGTGGTGGTGCATTACTTTGTGCAACTTAGAATGAATGACATGTATCATTGCAGAGTGTGGTTTTTAGCCAGGGCTGGCTCTGTATGTGTTTGTCTATATTGTATGACCAGATTATATGTATGACACTGTGTCAAACACAAACAGAGTTTAGCCCTAAATGACCAAATACAGTAGCCTGGTTAGGCAAGGCTACCATTACAGTACGATGTGTACAAATGGAACCAAATGGACACGTGATGAAGAAAATGGCATCTATAAAAACCAACTGTCTAATGAAAATGTTTGAAACAGACTTACCATTCCTAGCAGACTGTGTAGGCCTATGATGAGATGACGACGCCATTGCTTCATCAGACTCATCTTCGTCGTCTGAAAGTAAACAAGATCAAACACTGTTGATGTTGTGGACATAAGGGGACCTTTGATGAAATTTATTATGATGGTGGGGGCCTCGGTGCACCTGGCCTCCACCCCAAAAACTAAAGCCATCAAAGGGATTTGAAAATCATTGTTGACATGTCCTCATGTGACCCACAACACTACAAAAGACTTTGTTGACATGGCCTCATGTCGACCCCCAACAAAATCAAAACATTTGTTGTCATGACATGACATGACCTCTTCCCTTTGAAGTATGCCACCCCCCCCCCCCCAAAAAAAAACCCCAGATCTACAAGTCAACAAATTCATAGGCTACATCGTCAACATATTCAAATAAATCACATGCATATAAATAGATACAGAATAAAATAAATACATATTTTATAACTGGCTGACCCAGAGTGCAATATCCTAGAAATCCACACCGGGCTTCTACATTGTCCATATATAAATAAGGTGTTACACACACCTCCAGTTGTTAGAGGCCCAGTCAAACAATTTGTCTAAAAAGGATGAAACCATTCATAGGTATTCAATTCATCAAAATATAAAATGGCACCATTCAATGATCATAACAAGATAAAAGCACTACGTTGTGATGCGATTGAATGGTTTGGTGCCATTTTATATGTTGATATAAGTAAGTAGTGCCCCACAGACTTTATACAAATATCAGGTAAAACATAGCCGATTTACAATCTCACAACGCGTCGCAGCGCGAGGCGTTGTGAGCTTGTAGATCTGCTATTTTCAGAGTACAACCAAAAGGTAAAATATGATAAAAAAAAAGATATATATATATATAGGATATTCTTACCACTGGTAAACGGATCCAGACAATGTTTCCTTGGGCTTGGCTCGCTTGGCTCCCAGCTGCCAGAACAATCCGAATCGGAGCTCTCTTCACCGTCAGTAGTGTCTGGTTCTGGGCGATATGACACGGTCCTCGGAGTCGGTCTTTTGCTACGACGCAATCGGTGCCCGGGATCGGGGTCTGGTACCGGTGGGTTCGTGTCCTCCTCAGGCTCAGATACCTCCGCAGGTGGTGGGGGAGGTGGTGGGGGGGGTGGTTGCTTCTTAGGCCTCCGTGGTCGTTGCCGCCCGCGCCGGGGGACGGTCGAAGACACCGATGTCTCCTCAGATCCCTGGGGAGCAGTCTTCGCCTCCTCGGATCCCTCCAATGGCGGAGGTGGTCGCGGCGGAGGTGGTCGCGGCGGAGGTGGTCGCCACGAGGGTTCTGCTGACGTGAAGACATAGGTATCTTTCACCGATAGAGATGGCTTCACGTCAACAGATCCCTCGGGGGTAGTGAGAGACGCCGCCTGCTTCACCTCCTTAGAGCCCCCAGCTAGTGGCGAAGGTGGTCGCGGGGGAGCGGTGAAAGACGCCACCGCCGACGGCTTCTTCTCAGGTCGTGGTGGTTCCTCCACAGGTCGTGATGGTGGTCCCGGTGGTGATGGGGGTCCCGGGGGAGCAGTGAAGGACATTGTCTCCAAAATAGTTCTTTGGGTCGGGTCTCTCCGAGGCCATTTGGCCTTGCTTTTTCTTCGCATCTCGCCTAAAAACTATACTCCCGAGTCCGACTCCCACCTATAAATATGTACACCTAACTCTCACCTATATATCTATGTACTACTATACTATATAAACGTCTTACTCTCACCTATATATATATATCTTGCACCTCTCCTAACTTTACCAAACTAACTAACTAACTAACGATCGCTTGCTCTTTCTCTGTCTCTCAGTCGCTGTCTCTCGCTCTCTCTCACTCTATTTCTCTGTCCGTCCGTCTCTGCTCACTGTTTGTTTAGAATGCCACAGGGACTGTTGTTCTGCACCCGGATTTGTAGTGTTTTGCTCAGATCATGTGACTTTTGCGATCATGTGACTTTTCTTTTGTCGTAGAAGCTTAATATTAATACACAGGTTGTGGAAGATTGCAATCTACCTTATACCAATGAAAAGACCTAATATCGAGTTAACTCGATCTAGGCAGTCAAGCGCTGGATTCTTAATATCGAGATAACTCGATCTAGGCAGTCAATGTGTTAAAGCGCCAAATTTGGCAGAAGTGTTGATCGATAGATTGGGAACAAAACTGGATATTGGGACATCACAAATTCTCACCCTGGTGGGCGTGGCAGCCATATTTCAAAATGGCCACCAGCGGTTGATCAAATCTTCCTAAATGTTGTCCTAGTAGGCCGAAATGTTGCTCAAGTATGCGAGTATGAAGGTGTGTGGGTGTGTTCATGTTAATAACCTAAAAGGGGGCGTTGCAATGGGAGTGGCCTAGATGACAGCAAAATTTGGGAGAATTGTTCAAATGGTGATACAAGCGGGACATTTGGTACAAATCATCTTTGGAGATCACGCTTCGATATAGGAAACCGGGCATTATAAATCAAAGATGGCAGCGATTTTTTTTTCAAGATGGCCACCAAAAGACTGTATTTTCATTTCTGCATATCTTTACCTAAAATTATTTGAGGTCAATTACCAAATCACCTAATAGCACCATAGTATGTTTTTGAACATTTTCAAATAGGAGTTACCATTTACGGTGACGGTGACAGCGTATGAGTAGCACATAGACTGTAAAAATGTATGGACAAAGTGACGCCATTGGTTTCTACAGACTGTAAATGAAGCCGATTGTTCAGGAATTTCAAATCCGCCATCTTTCTATATCGTGTCATATCGCGTCATATCCTCCGCAACCGGAAAGAATGCAATTGGTTGGGTAGCTTGTCAATCAAATCATCCCGCCCCCCAGCATACCCTACTTTATCATCAATTTAAAAATAAATGGTACCATAATTTCCCAAAACGCATATCATGGTGATTGAAAGAAGACTTTAAACTAGCGACTGAAAGCATATAGTATTTATGACAATGTTTATTAAGGTAAAAAAATCAAGTCTAAAGTTTGTCAACATCAGCAGGGGTAAAACAGTGAACCTAATGGCCATTCATATGAACTTTTACTTCCTATATAGACTATTTCAAAGCAGGAAGCTGGGCCCTTGGAGCCTGCAGTATTCAGGCACGGCTTGAGTACTGGGAGCTGGTGTTAGGTGTGAAGATGAAGATAGAACAATGCTGTGTGGAGCTCAGAGAGGAGATAAGAAAGGCAGCCAGAGAGAAAGTAGGGAGGAGTACAAAGAGATGAGGGGTAAGGCAGAGAGAAAGGTGAGGTGAGGGTTAAGGAAAATATTATGAGTAGTTGTATGAAAAGGACCTGCACCTTTTGGCACTGAGATGGGAAGGATGAGCAACAGGTTAAGGTGATGAAGGATGGATGGAAATGTTCTAGCAACCAAAGACACTGGCCCTCATTTATCAACGCAGCGTAGAAACCGCTGTATATTTTTCCATATATTCGGCCGTACACCAACGTCGAAGTCACATTTATCAACGCATCCTACACAGCTGATCCGAGCGTACACTTGGTCCCAGCGTTGATAAATGTCACGGCTGAAACGAGCGTCATTTAAATAACACGCCCTTTAAATATTCTCAAAACGCCCCGATTTTACGACATGAAGACGAACCAGAATACGACCAAAGACATGAAAAGCCAATAAGAAATAGTTTCGCCTCGCCACACACGCACACCCACACGCCCCTCTCTCTCTCTCTCTCTCTCTCTCTCTCTCTCTCTCTCTCTCTCTCTCTCTCGCTCTCTCGCTCTCTCTCTCTCACACACACACACACACATGCGCCCGCCCAACTCCGTCTTTCCGTAGCGTAGCGGTACATGAGACTCGGGCGGAATGCAGTGATTCCGTGCCGCCACGTTAATATTGGAGCGTCCTCAGCGTCGGGTTTATATCCTTAACCCAGCCAGGTTGTGTAGCCTACATAACTCTCTATGACATAACTCCATAACATAGGACAAGCTACTGTAAGTTTGTAGACCTCACTGTCCATGAAAAGATGTCGTCCCGACCGCGGGACTCCCGGCGCAAAAGCGCTCTATATTTTTGAAAATAGCAGATCTACAAGCTCACAACGCGTCGCGATGCAACGCTGGCTTGTGAGCTTGTAGATCTGCTATTTTCAATACAGACAGATCTACAGTCTTATCTAAATGACTGTTAAAGCAGTTTGTTTAAATTACTTTATAAAATGATATATTTTCACAGCGATTATTTATTAGTGTAGATATACACATTTAGGAGTGGATTATGTGTCCAGATGCTTGTCAGACAGTCAGACAATGCTGCTCCGCAGCTCTAGGATGGAATAAACGGGTGCAGCCAACGTCAACAACTGGTCTCGACCAGACGTGAGATCTCAGCGTACCGTAGGATAAAGCCCACGTCAGGATATATTGATAAATGCCGAAAATTGCGGTGATTACGCCGTACGCTCATTATTCGGGCTGCACCACGTTGATAAATGAGGGCCACTGTGTTGAGAAGATGGAAGGAGCACTTTGAGGAAACAGATGGAGGAAAGTGTCAGGAGTTATTTGTAACAGAAGTATACCAGTGAGAGGGAAGATGTATAAGACGGGAGGAGGACCAGCCATGATGCTGTACGGCTTGGAAACGGTGGCACTGACGAAAAGACAGGAGGTGGAGGTGGCAGAATTGAGGATGAGGAAGGAAGGACATCATCAGAAATGATTAAATTAGAGGATCAGCCCAGGTTACAAGGTTTAGGGATAAAGCGAGGGAGGCAAGGTTGAGATGGTTTGGACATGTGAAAAGGAGGGATGAGGGGTACATTGGGAAAAGGGTGCTGAAGATGTAGCTGCCAGATAAGAGGAGAAGAGGAAGGCCAAAGCGGATGTTTAAGGATGCGGTGAGAGACGCATCCTTGTACAGGTTCATTCATGAGATTTTGTTTTGCTTTAATCCCTAAGTTTGACTGTGAGCACAGTTGTAGTGCGTGTTTCTTAAAAGTTTTAATTTAGATGGTTATAAATGGTAACTCTTGTTTGAAAATGTTCAAAAACATACTATGGGAGTGCTATTTGGTGATCTGGTGATTGACCTCAAATGATTATAGGCAAAGATATGCAAAAATTGAAAAACTATTTTTGGCGGCCATCTTGAAAAAAGGCTGCCATCTTTGATTTAAGAGTGGCCTGGTTTCCTAAATCGAAACGTGATCTCCAAAGATGATTTGTACCAAATGTCCCGCTTGTATCACCATTTGAACAATTCTCCCATAGTATTGCTGTTATCTAGGCCACTCCCATTGCAACGACCCTTTTAGGCAATTAGCATGAACACACCCACACACCTTCATACTCACATACTTGAGCAACATTTCGGCCTACTAGGACAAAAATTAGGAAGATTTGGTCAACCGCTGGTGGCCATTTTGAAATATGGCTGCCACGCCCACCAGGGTGAGAATTTGTGATGTCCCAATATCCAGTTTTGTTCCCAATATATCAATTAACACCTCTACCAAATTTGGCGCTTTAATCACAAAAGTGAACGATTGTCGTGCTACGCCGCCGCAGTTTTCAAACAATTGTAGTGGAGTAAAAGTACAATATTTGCCTCCGAGATGTAGTGGAGTAAAAGTACAGATGATTGTAAAGTAAAAAATACCTCAAAATTGTACTTAAGTACAGTACTTGAGTACATGTACTTAGTTACTTTACATCACTTTCCCAGTAAGGGGCTGATTAAGCTTTCCATTATTGTGGACACAAAAAGATCATACTTTCCCCACTTTTTGTTCTTTTGACATGTTTCTTTAAGCTTCCACCCATTTTCAACCCATCTTCATATAATTGGTCCTCACTGTAAATTGGTGCTCATTATAAATCAATTAACCACCAGCCCATCTACATCAGTTATTATCTGCCATTTGGGAAACCCAGGCAATGCTAAGAATGCTATTCAGTTTTTGTAAACTTCATAACCTTGCTATCAATCTCACTCTGGCCTGCACTCTCAGAGTGGTAAACATTTTGTCTGCCTGCTCCAAACGCCATGAAAACAATCTGCTTGTATGATAAATGTATTCTTGAAATTCGGAATTTTATCATTTAGAATAGGGATGTCCGATATCATCGGCCTCCCGATATTATCGGCCGATAGACATTAGCATAAAAATCGATATCGGAAAATATCGGTATCGTTTTTTGTTTTTTTTGTAAGTTACAGGAGTTCTTACTGTATGGTGTGTGTGATATGAAATGTGAGCTTACCATAATCACAGTAATCCCCGCATATATCGGTATTGGTTGATATCGGTATCGGAAATTAGGAGTTGGACAATATCGGTATATCGGTTATCGGTAAAAAAGTCAATATCGGACACCCCTAATTTAGAAAACTAACCCTAAACCTTTGGAAATTCAGAGCTAACGGCATCTATTTATCGATATATGGGCACAAAGGGGCATGCCCATATATGGGCATATACTGATGACATCAGGGATCTCCATAGGGGCATGAAAGGGACAAGGACAGACAGATACTGAGATCTCCATGTATGGGCATATCCGTTGAATCGGTGGTGACGTACAGTAGGTGTGACGTAGGTGTGACGTCGTAGTGGCCAGAACCTCTAGTCATATAAAGTGTTGCAGGCACACCATGAGGTCAGATGCAATCTAGCGTTACCGGGAATCTCTCACTGTCTCCAAGACTAGAACCTTCAAAACCATCAACCAGATAGAAGTCGCTGCAGTCAGCCTGCTAGAGTCGAGTTGAAACCATGGCCTGGCACCTGTGGTTTCTCTATTGCTTAGCCTTTGTCGGCACTGCATATGGCTGTGGGTCGCCTGCCATCACTCCAGTAATCACTGGACACTCCCGTATTGTGAACATTGAGGAGGCTGTACCCCATTCCTGGCCTTGGCAAGTGTCGCTGCAGACTCCCACAGGCTTCCACTACTGTGGCGGATCCCTGATCAACGAGAACTGGGTGGTTACCTCTGCCGGTTGCCCAACTATTGCGGGCAATGTGTCTGGCCTTGTGATCCTGGGAGAGCACGACCGCACATCCAACGCTGAGGACATCCAGACCATAAAGATTGGAAAGGCCTTCAAGCACCCCCGCTACGGATATCCATATCTAGCAGAGAATAACATCCAGCTGATTAAGCTGGCCAGCCCCGCCACGTTGGGCCCGCGTGTGTCCCCCGTGTGTGTGGCTGAGACAAGTGACAACTTCCCTGCTGGAATGATGTGTGTGGTCCTGGATGGGGCGGGACCAATGCAGGGGCCACCTGCCCCTCTGATGAGACCCCCTCTGCCCTGCTCCAGCAGGCTGCTGTACCCCTCATCACCAATGAGCAGTGCAAGAAATACTGGGGCAACTGGATCAGTGACCAAATGATCTGTTCTGGAGCCTCCGCCTGCTATGGTGACACTGGTGGCCCCTTGGTCTGTGAGAAAGATGGAGCCTTGACACTGGCTGGTATCGTCATCTGGGGCAGATGCGGCCTTTCAGACATGCTTGGCATTTTCGACAGGCCTGAGCTGTACACCAGCATCCCCGAAATGCGTTCCTGGATGGACCAGACCATCGCTGCTAACTAGAAACACTGCACAATAACTATAACAAACTAGAAAAAGGGCTCCTTGGAGCATATGTCTCCGCCAGGTCAGGTAGGTTATTTTGGGACGGCAATGTTCGAAATGCGCCTATCAGGATGAAAAATCGGACAGATCCGTCTGGATCGCATGACTATAGAGATACTGTGTACCGATTTGCGTGATGTTTGGACAAAATCTGTATGTCAAAAACTCGCCGATCTGACAAATTTGAGTTCTGCTCTGGCATCCAGGGAGTGTGTGTGCACAGATTCACACCGATCGAGCCATCATTGCCGGAGAGTAGCTGTTCACAGACGGACACACACACGTGCGGAAGGACGGACATGGTGCAAAACATAGTCCCGGCCATGCCTTCGGCCTGGTGGAGACAATTAACACATAGTACAAACAAACAATGAATTAACTAAAAACAAGAGCTATCGCCAGTTATGTTCAATTTAGTTAGTTTGTATTAGTCTTTTTTTGGGTCAGGTGCAAGGATTCGCGGCGGCACAGTAAAACCCTCCGTGCTTAGCAACCATCGGGGGATCGATCATACTGGATATAAATATTCTGTGACCAGTTGAAAAGGTAAGAAAAACGAAAATCGCTGGCAGTGGGCAACCGCAGCCAGAAATATGTCTGGCAGTGAATGAGTTAATGAAGAGGCTATAGAGTGTTTACTCTGAGATGAGACATTTTCAGACTGGCGAACAGGTCCAGGCAGATGGCATTGTAAACTAGATTGATTGATTTGTCAGACACGGAAAGACATTTCTGCATTCCCCTCCCTACTAAGCAACTACAGTTAATCAAACTAATCCATTTAATCAATTCTAAAAAAATATTATGAATAATTAATCATTTTATATTCAATTAATCAATGAATAATCAATGAATATTTTGGGCATGTCATTATAGCTAAATGGTTTTTTTAAACATGTGAAACAAAGACTTAACCACCAACCCCTCCGACGGAGCTATTCACTACTCCTAACCAGAGGCATAATAAAAAAAGTAGAGAGGCAAAAAAGGTGATTACTTCAACCCGATTTCAAATAGAGACGCTCTTCATATATATATACATACAAGCTCACGAGGGGTGTGAGCTTGCCTTTGCTCATGGCTTTAATAGCTACACTAATGATGCCCAAATAACTAATACTCCTTAATCTTAGTTTTTAAGATAACTGGATATTGATCAAATAAGAGATGGAGTGCTACTTGGGAGAGATAGATAAATATCTATGTATGTGCTTGTACTGTAGATTTATATTGGTCAAATAGAGATGGTAAAATCAGGCAAACATAAGAATTAAATAACATTAAAATATAATTAAAGAAAAAAACGAATTAAAACCGGAAAAAAAGTACCAAAAAACAAATTAAAACCAACGCGCACGGGTTGTGCACGCACAGCGCGCGTGCATGTGCGTGAACCTCCCGCTAACGATTTTCTCCAGTGTGGGATGTCTGGGACTGACGGATACAGAGATCTCCATAAATGGGCATAAAAGGGAGAAGTCACTGCCATTGACTTCCATAGACGTCATTTGGTGTTTTCAGTGATTACGATAGCGGGCGCTCTTCCGCAACCTGTTACTGATCCTAGGACTCCCCGAGAAGAATACACCCACATCTTAACCCCTGTAAACCAGTGATGTGACAATGAAGTGGATTATTGATTCTACGATAATCATACTATAAAATTAGGAAACCTTTGTCATCCTTTTCTCAGGCTGCGTCTCAGGTCCTTAACTCCGCGATAGTACAGATGGAACCAAATGGACCCGTGGTCCATGTATTTGTATACCACCTGCTCATATTGAACATAATTCCTAATATAAGTAAATTGTTTATGAACAGCTAAAATCGTGTTGTCTTGTGTTGCTTGCTGCTGCTTGTTCTCGGTCGGTGTTGGAGGCGGAGCTGAGTGTGTTTGAGGAGTCAATTGGCCAGCCTCTTCACCTTTTATTTTACCGTTTATAGTTAAAAAAAACTCTTCTTTTTTTCGGTTGCCAATGCGCGACCCCGACCCATAGTTTCGGAACAGCTGGTGTAGATGTTTGTGAAACACCGGTCTAATGCAGTGTAAATGTTGTGTGTTGTTTGTAGGAGCTGCCAGTGGAGGAGCTGCTGACTGGATTGTCTCTTCTGTTACTGGAGGCGTCGGCCCCCCAGCAGACCAGCCTGCTCACCCTGGGTAACTACCCCCTATGCATTTAACCCATTCACTCATTCACTGCCAAGGGGGTGACTTTGATTACTTTTTTCCCCAAACTTTTTTAGTGGTTTTATAAAAGATCGCGCTGTTCTCTATCACATGAGTGATCACTTTCACTTTGTACTCACAAGGATCCGGAAACGACGTCATCCGAAGATTTCCGCCTCCGTCCACTTCCTGTTTAGCTTTTTCATGAAAACAGCTGTGTCTTGAGTTCACTTTTTTTCCCTTGCATTTCGCGAGACGTGGTCTTTTCAACGTGCTGCTGCAAGAGAAGGGACCGTCGCTTTTGGAATGATTTTTCTCTGGCCGATGCACACTGATACCGGGTGTGTTTACAAACGGCCGGATGAGCGATAATAGTGGATCAACATTAAAGATGCACCGATCAATCGGCCGCCGATTTAAAAAAAGCCGGTTTTAGGTCAAACCGGCGGATCGGTGTTCGGCCGGTCACTGTCATAAATTCCGAGTTTATGCCGGTCAAATTGATACTGCGTTGGCACTGCGCAGCAACAGCATGATGATCAAAGTCGTACGAGTCGACTCAGTAAACATTAGCAAGAGAAGCCCACAGATGGTGCTGATTACCTTTGAAATATAAGGATACATATATTGAATATCTATATAATATGGAATATATTATATTCCATAATGGGAAATGGGACATTCTGCATAACGAGTACATTATACTTTTGGTACTTTAAGTACATTTTGATACCAATACTTTTGTACTTTTATTCAAGTAAATTCTGAATTCCGGACTTTTCCTTTTAACAGAATACGTCTACATTGCAGTATTGATACTTTAACTGATACTGATAATTGATACTTTAACTGTAAAAAATGTGGGTACTTTTTCCACCACTGACAATATCGCATCTTTTTCCTTCCGGTGTTTGACGCAGCCCTCAGCCTGGTCCCGGAGGAGTTGGAGCAGTGTCCCTGGGGGACCCCCGTCCTCATGCTCCCCCTGCTGCAGATGCTGGCCTGCTCCGCCCTCACAGAGCCCCTGGCGGACCCCCGCACACACCGCCGCAACCACAGCCTGGCACACAGCCTGCTCCGCAGCGCCCAGAAACCCACTCAACACTACACCCGGGTAAGACTTACTACTGTACAGTGGTGTAAAGTACTTTTACTTTACCGGAGTATTTCCAATTGTCCATACTTCTACTCCACTACATCTCAGAGGCAAATATTGTACTTTTACTCCACTAAAGAACAGGGAAAACTGTTGCGCCCTTCTTTGTCCTTTGGTCAAGGTGGTCTCAAAAACGTAAAGGAAAACTGGTAGAAAAAGACTCGCTCACTGCATAAAAATGAAGCAAAACTCCTTTTACAGACTTAAGGAAATATACTTTCTTTATTTTATATAATACTCATAATGTGCTCGGTGCGCATAGCGATTTAAAAAAGCAAACGTTTCAGTCCTAGGACCTACGTCAGTGCTATAAGGGTGGCACACAGACAAATACACTGCTTTTATAGGGTACTAGATCTGCTCAGATCTGTAAAAGCACCCGGGTGTCTAGAAAAGGAATTTCACTTTTGTTGAACTCCATGTAGAATTTGTGGGTAGGGGTCAGATTATTTAGGTAGGACACACATCTGTGTAACTCTTCCTCAGTTCCCCGCCAGATGAGAAAAATATCATCAATATATCTCTTAAATAACAGCATGTTGTGAGTACATTTTGGGGGTCCTTGACATGAATAAGTTTGACAACCACTGATATAGTAAACATACGTTTTTCAGAATACTGTTGGGATTTAGAAGTAGAATCAACTTCCGGTTTTAATGGGTTAAGTCTAAATAGAATCTTAAGGATTCCATGCCTAAATCATGGGGGAAATTGGTGTAAAGGGAGACCACGTCAAGGGTAACCAAATAAGTGATTCCAGGCTAACTAATTCCATCCATTTATTCATCCATTTGATTTGTCTTTCTTTCTCCATCCCTCCCCTCCCTCTCTCTCTCTCTCTCTCTCATCCAGGGTGGTGTGGGCCTCTCCTCTCCTCTCAGTGCGTGGTACAGTGAGGTGCAGGTGGTGGTGGAGGTGCTGAGCAGGGTGGCGGGCAGTGCGTCGGCGGCCAGCGAGTGGCTCCTGTCGGTCACCTCGTCCCTGACCGCCTCCGGCCAGCGGCCCCCCAAGGCCCTCAGCCTGGTCGTGGTCCATCTCATGGTCGGCGGCCCGCCGGAGGTCTGTCGGCTGGCCCTTCGCGCCGCTCAGGCCATCGCCGTGGCAGACCCCTCGCAGGTCAGTGATTCTCAGCCTTTTTTTTTCTCCATTTCAAGGACCCCTCAGTTTTATATGCATTAGGCCACTGACCCTCATTTGATGCACTACTCTGTGTTCATTTAACTCGAGTGCGGGTCCATTTGGTTCCATCTGTTGATTTTGTCCACTTACTTGGACTTGAGTGTAAACCAAGCGGCTAGCATCCGGCTTGTAAATTGAGGCCATATAGGAAGTGTGACATTTCATATGAATGGCCTGTAGTCTTGCTGTTTCACCCCTGCTGGTGTCAGAAGCGATTAGACTCCATTCAAGCAGATGGGTTTTTGGCTGAAATTTACACTTGATTTTATTACCTTACCTTTATTACCTTAATAAACATTGTAATGAATACTATATATGCTTCCAGTTTTTAGTTTAACGTCTTCTTTCAATCACCATGATATGCGTTTTGGTAAATTATGGTCCCATTCATTTTAAAATGAATGATAAAGTAGGTTATGTTTCTAGGGTTTCTACTGGTTCTACCGAGTGAAGAGCTGCCCTCGCTGCGGTTTCATCCTCTCTATGCACGGCTCATTTAGACATTCTGCAATGCACAGCAACAACCAGCAGCGTCCTCCCTCTGTCTGTCTGTCTGTCTGTCTGTCTGTCTGTCTGTCTGTCTGTCTGTCAGTCTGTCTCTTTCTCTCTTTCTCTCTGTCTCTCTGTCTGTCTGTCTGTCTGTATGTCTGTCTGTCTGTCTGTCTGTCTGTCTGTCTGTCTGTCTGTCTGTCTCTTTCTCTCTCTCTCTCTCTCTCTCTCTCTCTCTCTCTCTCTCTCTCTCTCTCTCTGTCTGTTTGTTTGTCTGTATGTCTGTCACTCCCCGAGTCCCCCGCTCTCTCTATCTCTGTCTCTACCTCTCTCTCTCTCTCTCTCTCTCTCTCTCTCTCTCTCTCTCTCTCTCTCTCTCTCTCTCTCTCTGTCTCTCTCTCTCTCGCTCTCGCTCTCTGTCTGTGTGTCTGTCACTCTCTCTCTCGCTCTCTGTCTCTCTCTCTCTCGCTCTCGCTCTCTGTCTGTGTGTCTGTCACTCTCTCTCTCGCTCTCGCTCTCTCTCTCTGTGTGTCTGTCTCTCTCTCTCTCTCTCTCTCTCTCTCTCTCTCTCTCTCTCTCTCTCTCTCTCTCTCTCTCTCTCTCTCTCTCTCTCTCTCTCTCTCTCTCTCTCTCTCTCTCTCTCTCTGGATGATGGGTATTTTTGGGACCACTTAGAAGCAGGTTGGCCGCTCCGTGACGGGGGGGGCGGGGATGGGGACGGGGACGGGGGGGGATTTACAACTGCCAGGACGTGGCCTCGCCCCCACCCCCAGGGGACTACAAATGAACTCACCTGTTCCAGCAGATAACGTCTAGGCCCCCCTCATTACCGCCCCCCTCATTACCGCCCCCCCTCGTTAGTCGCCTTCGTTACCCCCCCCTCTCTCTCTCTCTTCTAATTGCTCCCACAGTGCAACTCGTTGCGGTCGTTAGGTGTGGCGGTGGAACGTTATTAGCCCGTGGTTTATATGCCCATCGGATTTCCCTTCCTCGCCAGCTCGTAGCCGTCACATTATGCCCGCTTGACGTGCCAGCCCAGTTCACGGGCGTGTGGGTTTGTCCCGTTCGTATCTCTTGGTGGAAAAAGGCTTCTTAAAGACGCGGTGAAATGAAAAATATGTTTTTCACACTTTTAGATCATACCCTTGGTCATAATGAGGACATAGCCATTTTTGTGTATCTTTTATATCAAAAGTCCCTAAAAGTCGAATGTGAATTACTTCCTGTAAACGAACATCACAAAGACAAGACCGACTTCATCACAAAGACAAGACCGACTTCATCACAAAGACAAGACCGACTTCATCACAAAGACAAGACCGACTTCATCACAAAGGCCATTTATAGTGCCTCTTGACAGATGTGTAAGAGTGGCAGAGTAGCATGGGAGGCTGGTGGGTTTAAAAGGCGCGTGGCGCTCGCTGCACAGCGCGGCTCTCGACAGATGGGGGAGACGAGAGAGGGGGGGGGGGGGCTATAGAGAGACCTGGTCCAATTTTTTATTTAGTTTTTCCTGTCCTCACTCCTCACCGCCAAGCCGTGCAGATGTTGGGAGGTTGCTAGGCGACAGTTAAGGTGCGGGGGAGCAGCGGTAAGCGTGTTATGCTAATGAAGGAGACGAGAGAGAGAGAGAGAGAGAGAGAGAGAGAGAGAGAGAGAGAGAGAGGGGGAGAGGGAGAGGGAGAGGGGGAGAGAGAGAGAGAGAATAAGTGAAAGAGAGAGGGGGAAATGAATGGTGAGAGAGAGGGATAAACCACTCGTTTCTTTTCATGAGTGAAGTCAACGGCACATGAAACAGAGTGAGAGAGAGAATGCAGTCTGACAGTAGGACATCAGAGAAGGGAGATCACTCACATACATACAGTATGGATATGGCAAGCTATGAGCTTGTAGATCTGCTATTTTTGAAAAAACGTTTTTTTCAAAAAACTGTTAGGATTTAGAAAACATTTTTAAGAATCGCCTCAGGTCTTAACTCGTTCAGTGCCAATGACGTCGCCAATGATGCTCAGAACCCAAGATATCATGATTTGAAGATTTGCTGCTCAATTCACTTCTTGTTTAACATCTTACTGAAAAAGGCTCTGGCACTCAGAACTGCCAGAAATAAGTCAGGCACTGAATGAGTTAAGGTCTTAGCCTTTTCTTAGTGTTTTATCCCAATAAAGTTGATTTTCTTTTGTTGTTTTCTCGTCCCCCCATGTAAAGCGTCTTTGGGTACTTGGAAAAGCGCTCTATACATTTTTGATGTTGTTAATATTATGATGACACCCTCCTTTTTCCCTCTACACCAAATCCCTTGCCGTAGGGGTCTGTACTCGGGCCCCTTCCCTTTCCCCTCTGAATCGAATCTCTTTGCCGTATAGGCGTAGAGATGATGATGGCTTTTTTTCACATGAACGCTGGCCTGTTATGAGCTACCCCCCCCCCCCCCCCCCCCAGAATGGGGACGCTATAGGGTTCAGGTGGTTCTATAAATGGTGGTATAGCGTGAGAGAGAGACCCTCACCCTGCCCTGACGGGTGTCTCTTAAGCCGCACTGTCACAGCATATCAGAAGTCTACATATTGCCTTTATTTTTTTTTACAATCGTTCTGGTTTATATGAGCCTGAGGGCTGAAATGAAAACCCTTTGAATAGCACTTTCATCTCTTTTTTTTTTTCCTCTCCAAAATGTGAAACCGTAACACCTCGGTGTGCAGCCGACGTGTGCGCACACCCACGCACGCACGCGCTGCACGCCACGCACATTATCTCATTATCTTCTGTTTGTGCCGCTTGTGTTGAGATCTAGATAAACAGAGCTAATTTTACAGTCAGCTAAACTCGGCAAAGTGAATCGTGATTAGATCTGTTAAATACTTAACCTTGCTTGTCATTCTAGGCGAAAAGGTTAAAAACGTTTTCAAGACTTTTCAAGAGATTACAGAGATTTATTGTCACAAAGATGTACAGGTGTACATGCACTGTGAAACACTTTGTTGGTTGGGTTGCTCCGTAAGAGTACATCATAAAACAAAGCAGACCTGCAAGCTCCAAACGCGTCGCATTGCAACACGACGTGAGCGCGTGTAGAGTTTGCTATTTTGATCTGCTATTTTGACACGACTGAAAGCGATAGGGTTTTTTCCTTCTTCTCATTGGCCTCTGGGCCTCAAGCTTTCGTTGGCCTCGAGCCAACAAAAAAGCTAGAACATTTTCAAAAGACTTTTGATATCCACTGTAACGTTGTGGTTTTGAGACGCATGCAATTTACAGCGCTAGGAGATACGCCTGTTGACAAGTCCTGCTTTATGGTTGCGAGAGCGGGGGGGGACAAAGGCCGAATGAAGAGAACAAAATCTGAAGGCTTCAGGAATAGGCTCTATGCACAGCAGCCATATTGGAAATAAATTGGGCCTTTTCTTACTTCCTTCACAGGTGTTACCAATGATACTAATGAAGGCTCTGTTCCATTCTGGTCAGGGTGCTGATATCGTGCATGTTGGCTCACTAGAAACACTCCATTTTGGTTCCCAAATGGCCCCTTATGGTGGGTTTGTAACTCTGAGAGTGTACAAATGGAACCAAATGGCCCCTTATGGTGGGTTTGTAACTCTGAGAGTGTACAAATGGAACCAAATGGCCCCTTATGGTGGGTTTGTAACTCTGAGAGTGTACAAATGGAACCAAATGGACCCGTAAGGGTCCATTTGGTTCCATTTGTACACTCAGAGTTATGGGGGTCCTTGAAAATAAGACAACCACTATGCCACACTAAATGGAACAGAGCCTTAATTAGTGTCATTGGTAACACCTGTGAAGGCAGTAAGGAAGGGGCCCAATTCATTCCCAATATGGCTGCTGTGCATAGAGCCTATACCAGTGTCTGAATTGAGAAGATGTCTGCCATGCACAAACCACCTGATTTTGATTGATTGATTGAATACTTTACCAACAGTTAGCAAAAAGCACAGAGGTACAGTTATACAATAATGCTTAAAAGGACAGAGTGCAGGGGTCATTTATTTTGGCACGCTAGAAATTTCAACAGGGGGTCCGCGGACCCCCAGGGGGTCCTCAGAGTTACTCAGGGGTAGAGTGGCCGGTAGAGCGGCCAGATGGGAACCGTGAGGTTCCCAGTTCGATCCCGGGCTCCCCCAGAGTTCGTGTCGAAGTGTCCTTGAGCAAGACGCTGAACCCCTAATTGCTCCCGATGAGCAGGTTTGGTTTCTTTCATGGTTTCCTCTGCCATCGGTGTATGAATGTGTGTGTGAATGTAATGCACAATCTATGTAAAGCGCTTTGGATAAAAGCGCTATTTAAATGCACCATTTACCATTTTACTACAGGGGTTCCGCCAAATCTGGGAAATGATGGGGACATTTGCCGAAAATAGCAGATCTACACAAACAGATCTACACAACGCCTCGCGCTGCGAGGTGTTGTGTAGATCTGCTCCAAGAAATATAACAAGCTTGTAGATCTTCTATTTTTTGAAAAATCGTGAAAATGTGTGCAAATCTTGAAAATATATATATATATATATTTTTTTAAAAGACATTTTTTGTGGCTTTTATGCCTTTATTTTGGACAGGGCAGTAGGCCGACAGGAAATGGGGAGAGAGATGGGGGGGGGAGACATACAGCAAAGGTCGTCGGGAACGGGAGTCGAACCCGAGACACGCTGTCATGCTGGATTACCAGCTTATGTGGTATGCGCATGGACCGCTAGGCCAGCGGACGCCCCGAATATATATATTTTTAAACATTTTAACTCAAATCTTTGCTTCTGGGACCCCCTGGAACAACATATTTTGAGATGGGGCTCCGCGGCCAAATACATATAATTTTGCGGGTCCTTGACATGAAAAAGATTGAGCACCACTGATATAGAAACGTGCGTTTTTCAGAATACTGTTGGGCTTTAGGAGACATGTTGAATCGGCTTCAGGTCTTAATGGGTTAAGAGCGTCTGCTAAATGCCTCAATTGTAAAACGTCCCCCTGACTCTCACTCTCTCTCTCTCCCCATCTCTCTCTCTCTCTCTCACACACTCTCTCTCTCTCCCCATCTCTCTCTCTCTCTCTCCAGGTACCATCTCTCCTGCCTGTTCTGTTGTTCAGACTGGGGAAGGAGAGTGATCCATCAGTGTCTCATGCTGTGCTGTCCTCCCTGCCAAACCTGGGGACTCACAAGGTAGGTCTGCCCTGCAGGGGGACAGCGTGGACCTCTGTGGAGGGCTTGCTATTATTACAGTTATTACAGGGGGGACATTACGGGGGGTTTTGTGTCCCGGAAATCTTTTTTTCTGGGACAATGGGGGGGGGGGGGGGGGTGTAATGTGATAACGGCTGTATTGTTCATTTTGCACGGTAAGAATCCTGGGTGTTCATTTAACTCAGAGAGTGTACAGAATCAGAATCAGCTTTATTTGTTTAGTTTATGTTTATGTTCTCACCTACATATGATGCTAATGTTTCAAAATAACGTCTGCTTTCACATAATCGTCTCTGTCGGGTGGAAACCTTGTATGTCAAAAGTAGTAGATCTACAAGCTCGTTTCGAACTTGTAGGTCTGCTACTGCTGGAAATGTTTTCCACTTGCACAAGAAGCATAGATTATTGTTAAACATCTGCATTACTTAACTCATTCACTGCAAGAATTATTGCTGGCCGCGTTTGCCCACTGCCAGAGAATTTTCATTGAAAAAAAAAGTACTCAGGAGCCGAGATACAGAAGTTTGAAGTTTTAAGTTAACAAGGAAGTAGATAGGAGTCTAGATCTTCGAAAAATCATATCTCCTTGGTCTTTGGGTCAAATTGGGAAAAAGAAAAAAAAAAATACGAAATTACGTTTTTTACGTCAGTGGCAGCATTGGTAAACGGGAATAATTACGTTTATTACGTCAGTGGCAGTGAATGAGTTAAGTAAAGAATTGTTATTTTGATCAACGTTTGCCTGTTATCTCTCCTATTGTACCAACATCAATACAGCATGGAATTGTGGACAAAATCTTATCCAACGACAACAAAATATTCTAAGTCCTAGGTCTGAGAGTCTAAATCTCATCAAACAGTGGTCCGTGGCTCAAATGCCGAATAAATAATGGACCTCGATATGAAAAAGGTTGAAAACCACTGATCTGTGGTTGATTTCTAATTGACCTCTCTAACACATCCAACACATCTTGTGTCTGTGCCAGCTGTGTGTCCCACAGGTGCTGCACATTCTCCAGATGCTCGCCAGCGACCCCAAGCTGCGGGCCGTGGCAATGCGTCTCATGACCGCGCTGTGGGTCAAACAGGTTAGTGAGGGTGCCTAACGCCTAGGCCGGCCTGTCACAATAGGGCATCGCAGTTCCCGCCCACTTCCTGGTTCCACTTCAAAATACTCAATGCATTTTTCCCATTGACATTTCCAAAAATATTTATATCAATTAATTTAAGCCTAGAATCAAGCCATCCAGGGTCCTGGTGAATCATGACCATTAAACATTTTTTTCTGTGATTTTTTTAAATTTTTATATTTCATTATATGATATACTATATTTAATAAATACCCTTTGTTTTGCCGTTTTCAATTTTTTTTTTCACAGAATCAAACGTTTTATGGTCATGATTCACCAGGACCCTGGATGGCTTGATTCTAGGCTTAAAATAATTGATATAAATATTTTTGGAAATGTCAATGGGAAAAATGCATTGAGTATTTTGCAGTGGAACCAGGAAGTGGCCGCAACTGCGTAGAGCCCTATTGGCTCTATGCACAGCAGCCATATTATGAAGACATTCACAGGTGTTACCAATGATACTAATGAAGGTTCTGTTCCATTCTGGTCAAACAGAGTCAGGGTGCCGATGTTGTGCATGTTGGCTCACTGGAAACACTCTGTTACACCAATGGGTCTACAGTTGGGGTCCAGGGACCCTCATGGGCTTCCAAATGGCCCCTTACAGGTGTGTAACTCTGAGAGTGTACAAATGGAACCAAATGGACCCGTAAGGGTCCATTTGGTTCCATTTTTACACTCTCAAGAGTTATGGGGGTCCAGTTATGGGGGAGTTATGGGGGAAACCACTGTGATACACTAAATGGAACAGAGCCTTCATTAGTATCGCCTAATCTTTTCGCCTAATCGTCAGGATCGTATCCATTCATTGTACACAAATGTGCCTGTTGAAAAATAGCGAAATAATAATAACGCATCTATAAGCTCACAGCTATGAACTATGAATAAACGATTTGCCCCATTGCATCTTGCGATTGTTTATTCTTCACGCTCCTGGTATGTACCAGGGACTTTTGTATGTGTGAATTATTACATTTGATTCATCAAAGCCTGTATTTAAAACGATTAACCCATTAAGACCTGGAACGCATCTGTGTCACTTTAGATTTTTTTGGCTATTCAAAAATATCAGATATACAAGCTCATAGCGCGGCACCGAGTGCCGCGCTATGAGCTTGTAGATCTGCTATTTTTGAAAAATCTTGAGGATTTAGAAAACATTATAAGAATCGCCTCAGGTCTTAATGGGTTAAGTGAAGTAGACTGTGATGGGATCTCAAATCAATACATGTATTCAGTTGTATTGCATCCAGTATGAGGTTAGTGTATACGTTCTGAGATATTGAGCTGAGTTGATGCGTGCCTGTAGGACCGCGTGTACCCGGACCTCCAGCGCGTGCTGCTGGGTCAGCAGGAGAAGTGGAGCGTGGTGCTGGGGAAGGACACTCAGTGGGAACACATCCTGGCCAGAGCCGCCTGTATCAGGGACATCTGTACCGAGAGGTCAGCCTATACCTCCACTTTATGTTATTTTATATGTATCAGAGATATCTGTACCGAGAGGTCAGCCTATACCTCCACATTATATTATTTTATATGTATCAGAGATATCTGTACCGAGGGGTCAGCCTATACCTCCACATTATATTATTTTATATGTATCAGAGATATCTGTACCGAGGGGTCAGCCTATACCTCCACATTATATTATTTTATATGTATCAGAGATATCTGTACCGAGGGGTCAGCCTATACCTCCACATTATATTATTTTATATGTATCAGAGATATCTGTACCGAGGGGTCAGCCTATACCTCCACATTATATTATTTTATATGTATCAGAGATATCTGTACCGAGGGGTCAGCCTATACCTCCACATTATATTATTTTATATGTATCAGAGATATCTGTACCGAGGGGTCAGCCTATACCTCCACATTATATTATTTTATATGTATCAGAGATATCTGTACTGAGGGGTCAGCCTATACCTCCACCCAGCAGCACTCTACATTAAATCACACTACTGTCTTGCTTTTCCTGTGACATGATGTGAGCTTGTAGATCTGCAATTTTAGGCTAAAGTGTGTGTGTGTGTGTGTGTGTGTGTGTGTGTGTGTGTGTGTGTGTGTGTGTGTACCAGGCCCTACCAGCATGGAGGGGACATGCTAGCAGCCATAACACACACCATGAACCAGTGCAACAAACCTGACCTGGCCAGCCCTGCTGCTCTGGCACTGCAAGGACTGCTGGCTCTGTGCCGGGCAGAGGTGAGAGAGAGACACACACACACACACACACACACACACACACACACACACACGTGCACACCAGCACAGGTTTGTACTATACTTTTGAGGACATTAACATTTTAGAATGACACATTTTATGAATGCCATTCTTAAAAAAAAAATCACACCCAGTGTGAAGTGGGCGGTGTGTGGTCATCACAACATGACTCACTTAAAAAAAAGGATAACTTTTTTTTAAGTCCATACTGCTATTCATAGGGCTGCACATGTGTCATGTGTTTCGCTAGCCAATCACAGTCCTGAATTTGCAAAGTCAGCCAATCACATTACAGCTAGTGGTGATGACACTAGCTGTAATGTGATTGGCTGACTTTGCAAAAGTATAGATTTGCATTGACTGTGGAAGGGTTAGGGGTGTAGACTGCGTTGTAGACTATTGACCAATCACGGTGCAGGATTGGTCAGTGTCCAAAACTCACTTATAGGGGGCGGTTACACCGCCCAAAAAAAAACATTTTTAACTGTAAGCCTAGAGCCAAAAAAACAGCAGATCTACAAGCTCACAATGTGTCGTGCTACGACGCGGACGCGCTGTTAGAGCTTATTAGATCTGCTATTTTTTGGTGCACGACACTGGCGCGCAACTAAGTATGAATCATATTTACCTCTTAATTCTAACCTCTAAATGTGTAATCCTGACCATAACCCCATGGTGTGTGTGTGTGTGTGTGTGCGCGCGCGTGTGTGTGTGTGCAGGTAGTGGACATGGTAACCACATGGAGGGCCCTGGGGCCCAGGCTGAGCTGTGACAGGAGGCCCCTGGTGGTGAAGGCTGTCAGTGAGCTCCTGGCCCTGGTGCCCCAGCTCACCGTTAAGAGCCAGGAGTACCAGGTAGGTACTTGTTACAAACATCTCACACATTCCATATAGCACCTATAAGCATCTGAAGGTAGATCTCCACCAAACAGTTGGTTGGAAAGTGTGAAAAAATAAATATTGTTCCAGTCGTTAGTCGGGACCCTCGACCATGGCGCAGACACCCTTTGTTTACATCCGGGTCCTCGTAGAGGCGTCTACAGCTCTAAACATATCAGCGTAAACGGTAAGAACGGTGGCACTGGATGTACCCCGTTTTAAAAAACCTCTTGCACTTGATGTGTTAAAATCGGCTTCAGGTCTAAATGGGTGAATAGCATTGTGTGTGTGTGTGTTCTGCTTACATGCAGTCCAAGGTAGAGCACGCACATCCAAAAAAGACAGGTGCTGGACAAAAAATATGGACATGGAAAAAGAAGAACAGTCCGTACACTGTGCTGAATCTCCTTAAGAATCAACTTTATAGTACGAAGAAGGACGACGTTTCAACCCGTCAGGGTCTTCATCAGGACTGAATGGGTCAAAGAACTGACTGTTCTTCTTTTTCATGTTCTCTTCACAAACTGTTCTGACAGGATGTGATATGTGTGTGTGTGTGTGTGTGTGTGTGTGTGTGTGTGTGTGTGTGTGTGTGTGTGTGTGTGTGTGTGTGTGTGTGTGTGTGTGTGTGTGTGTGTGTGTGTGTGTGTGTGTGTGTTCTCTATAGAAACTGAAGGAGGAGGTTGTCAGCTTTCTCTGGGGCTATGCCTTAAGCAAGGTCAGTATATACCTCAGGACAGTGTGTGTGTGTGTGTGTGTGTGTGTGTGTGTGTGTGTGTGTGTGTGTGTGTGTGTGTGTGTGTGTGTGTGTGTGTGTGTGTGTGTGTGTGTGTGTGTGTGTGTGTGTGTGTGTGTGTGTGTGTGCTGCGTGCGTGCACGGCTCTATGCACAGCAGCCATATTGGAAAGAAATTGGGCCTCTTCTTACTTCCTTCACAGGTTTTGCCAATGATACTAGGCTTTGTTCCATTTCATGTAACACAGTGGTTCTCAAACTTTTAATTTCAAGGACCCCCATAACTCTGAGAGTGTACAAATGGAACCAAATGGACCCTTACGGGTCCATTTGGTTCCATTTGTACACTCTCAGAGTTACACACCTTTTAAAATGCACAACTGTACCCTGACTCTGTTTGACCCGAATGGAACAGAGCCTTCATTAGTATCATTGGTAACACCTGTGAAGGAAGTAAGAAGAGGCCCAATTTCTCTCCAAAGTGGCTGCTGTGCATAGAGCCTGTTGGAATGATACAAACATATGCTGTGTGTGGTCTTCCAGGAGTGTGAGGTGGCTAGCTGTGGCTACAGATCTCTGTCATCGTTCCCTGAGGATTCGCACACGGTGCTGCATCTCCCTGAGCCGGTAAAACCTGCCTCCCTTCCTCTGGCCTCTGTACTGTAACACCAGTGGTTTTCAACCCTTTTCATATCTAGGCCCATTATGTATTCGTCATTTGAGCCACGGAACCACCGTTTGATGAGATTTAGACTCTCAGACCCAAAACTTAGAATATTGTGTTATCGTTGGATACAATTTTGTCCACAATTCCACGCTGTATTGACGTTGGTACCATAGGAGAGATAACAGGCAAATATTGATCAAAAATAATAATTATTCAATATTAAGTAATGCAGATTTAATAATAAACTCTCGTAAAATTAAACCAGGTTTCAATTTGACACACTCAAGAGTTAAAGATCTATAAGGGTCCATTTGGTTACCAACTCTCCATCATTTAGCTGGGGACCACCCGGAACCCCCTCAAGGACACACTGCCTGGTGGTCCCTGGACCACTGGTTGAGAACCACTGGGATAATTGTATGGGCGAAATTCCTATCAACCAGTCACATCTCTCGTACGGTTCTGTCCTGGTGATATAGGCCAGGCCCGTGGTGAAGCTTCCTACTGACGAAGAGGAGGAGGAGGAGGAGGAGGAGAAAGAGGAGGACCTGTCCGTCCCTGGGTCATCGTACGTGAAGCTCCTCAGCCTCACCCCCTCCCCTGTCCTGCCAGGTACAACGCCCCCCCCCTGAAACCCAACAACATGGTTCCACTTTTACATCCCCGGAAAAGATGCTTTTAAAGATGTTTTTAATGTGCTGCGAGACCGAGGCAAATAGTGTCTAATGATGAACCCAGATGTTAGTTTTTATGCTGTAAGCGACATATCCACTTATTTGCCCTGGGCGAGGGCTTGATTAATCCATTAAGACCGGGAAAGCATGTGCGTCATTATAAGATTTCTTTGGCTATTTAAAATTAGCAGATCTACAAGCTTTGGTCGCGCTATGAGCTTGTAGATCTGCTATTTTTTTCTTTGTAATCTTTGTGCAAATCTTTGAATATATATATATTTTTAAAGCAAACATTTTGATCTCCAATATTTGCTTCTGGGGTTCCATGGAACAAAATATTTTGGATATATTCCTATGTGTTCTCCTCAGCTCTGAGATGTTCCTATATGTTCTCCTCAGCTATGGAGATATTCCTAACATCGCTGGTGAGGCAGGAGATGGAGCGGATGCCTCGGGGGGTGTACCACACGGCCCTGAGAGGGGCCAACCTGCGCTCCGACCAGGGCAAAACGCTGGCAGGAGTCCCAGCGTTCATGCTGAAGATGTACGAGAAGAACAAACAGCCTGGACTCAAGCCTGGACTAGCAGGTGACTGTCTGTCTCTCACTCTGTCTCTCTGCTCTCTGTCTGTTAGGACTAGCAGGTCTGTCATTCATTCTGTCTGCGCTGTCTGTTACACGCGGCATATTGTCGCTGTCGGGCAGAAACCTTGTATCTACGAATTTTAACGTTTATTTTGTTTTTGTCATTGAATGCCCTAATCATCATACAAGAGTGTCAAGGAAAAGTAGTGAAAATAGCCGAGCTTGTAGATCTGCTTTTTTCGTATATATATATATATATATACAAACAAAGTTTCCATCCGACAGTGACGATATGTGTTCATTTACAGTAGGCAGTAGCTTCACATTTATAGACACATTTATGGTCTATTTGCAGCCATGTAAACATCTTCTGTTATGTGTTGAGTTGATACACTATGTGACCCTTGTAAATATTATGATATATATATAATAATGATCTATGGATACAGGGTGTCAACTTTGTGTGTCTCTTTGTTTGCATCGTTGAATGTGATTCACGATTTTTATTGTTACGTCTTGCGTACAACTTTAGAAGCATGACACATCTTTTTTGTTTTGGTTCCTCACACATTTTAGCAGCAATAACAAACGGTAACAAAGACATTAAGATAAAGGAAGAATAGCAGCATTCAGGCGGGTGGATTAGCGTTTCCCACGTCCGTTCTACGTTTCCCTGGTCACTCTGGTTGTTAACACATCCACCGCCAAGGGCTAATCTCATAATGTGCTCACCGCTGCCAAGCTTTTATTGTTGTTTTTTGTTTTTTTCAAGTCGCCATAGGCCCCGTTAAAATCCTTTAGAATCTGCGATCCACTGTTTGTAAACATCGTCCACATGTCCCTTTGTGTACTGGTCGAGACCGCGTGTCAAAAGGAGCCAGGATGTATGAGTTCTGACCGTTTATGTTAACATGGGAAATGCGAGGAGAAAAAACTACAACAGTCAAAATGGAGTTATAGTGTGCGCCTTAGAATAGAGGCGGACGGGAAACAATTACAGTACTTCAGGGTAAATTCCGGGTCACTGAAAATGGTCCCCGAAATTTTCGATTTTTTTTTTTTTTGAAAAAAAGGAAAAAAACACCCGCACCGTAGGACTACGGTTTCGGCGCTTAACAGTTGGATTTAACGGACCGTAGGACTACGTTCTTGGCGGTTAATGTGTTAATGAGCCTGGTTGTCTGGGGAGAAGTAGCTTCTTAGCAGCCCTACTGCCAGAGGCTCTGTGGCTATGGAGACACCTGACCACGTGTTAGTAGGGGTGTGCCGATACACTAATTTCACGAAACGATACGATACGATATTTGGCTCACAACTTCGATACGATTTCGATACGATACGATACGCACTTTTTTTATTATGAAAATAAATAGGGGAGAAAAAAAGGAAATGCAAACAAATAATTCTGTTTTTGCATTATTCAGACATGCAAACTTGTAGCTTTTCAGCCGTTTTGAATCCAAATAGGGCAATAGTGTGACACCTGACCCGAAAAAAAACAACATGTTGTCACCCTTTTCACCTCGGGGCTGTTTGCATAACTGATTATTTTGATTAGTAAAAAAAAAAAAAAAAAAAAAAAACATTTTTTTTTTTTTTTCAAAACGATATTTTTTTTCCCCAAAACGATACATATCGTCGCGAAAACGTATCGCGATATATCGCGGGACGATATATCGGCACACCCCTACGTGTTAGCATCTGAAACAGTCTGTGGTCGGGATGGCTAGGGTCGATAAACCTGCGGGCTGTCTGTGTGTGTGTGTGTGTGGTATAAGCACTCTTGTGTTTCAACTGCCATGTTCATGTGCAATAATGAAAATTATGCCTTTTCAGATGTTACAGCTAATACGCCAGATGTTGTTGTTGTTGTTGATGAGGACAGTAGAGAAGTGACCATTTTTGAAGTTGGTTCTACATTTGACCACAGTCTGGAAGAGCATTCCTTACCACGGTGCTAAAGTACCAACGTCTTAAGGATGTTATGATACGGCTTGGTTACACACGTAAACGGCTTGTGTTCATATTTGGAAGCCTCTGTAATGTCCACGAATCAGTTGTGAGAGGCCTGCAGATTGCAGGAATGCCCAAGAGCTATGGCGTTGGCTAAATTCTGTTCAGTGTCTGTGATAATTGGCTGTCGCCACATATGGAGGAGAAGATGCTTCCTGTACCCGTGATTTGTATCTTGAAATACTTGAAATACTTGAGCTTTACCAAGTTTGTGCATGTACTACTGTTTGTGTTTGAGAATTTCTGTGCGCGTTGCTGTGCTTTAGATTACAGCTTAGAGGAAGCCTTCCTAACCAAAGTGCTAAAATATCAGCAGCTAGAGCAGACCATCTCTCAGCTAGGCTACAGATGTAAACTTTTGGTTTTTATCTTTGGTAGCCTATACACGAATCCACGGAGCGCTGCCCTGTAGGTGGCGCCGCCATTGCTGCGGTGTCAAACTCGATCAGCTGCTGCTGCGCGTGTCAGTCAGCTGCAGTCACACTGACTGCTCACGTTACTCTTTTACCTGCTTTTTACTAACTTTTACTAACACTAACTTTACAAAGATGTACAGAAAATCGGGATGAACCTGTGTAGTTTATGGCTGCTCCAACAGCCAAGCAGGTAAAGAGTAACGTGAACAAACGGACAGAACCGCAGCAGCAGCTGACTGAGTTTGACACCGCAGCAATGGCGGCGCCACCTACAGGGCAGCGCTCCGTGGATTTGTGTATAGGGCACGTGCACAAGTTGGTTGTGAGGGGCCTTCAAATGGCCGGCGTCTCCAAAAGGAGGGCTAAACAATTAGCAAGGTACTGCTCCATATCAGCTATTATAGGAAGCCGCTCTATTTGGAGGAGGCGTTGTTTCCTTTACCCATGATTGTTGTCCGCTGTGTTTGACAAGTTGCCATCTTTTGTTTTGTATGTAGCAATGCTCTGCTTTACATGCACTTTGTGACTGGCTGTTTTCCCTTTATATCAGTGGTTTTCAACCTTTTTCATGCCAAGGACCCCTAAATGTATATACATTTGGCCGCGGACCCCCATCTGAAAATGTTTTGTGCCAGGGACCCCCAGAAGCAAAGATATCAGTTAATTTGTGCTTTAAAAAAATATATAAATATTCAAAGACATGCACACCTTTTCAAGGTTTTTCAAAAATAGCAGATCTACAAGCTCATAGCGCGGCACGCGCTATGAGCTTGTAGATCTGCTATTTTTCAATAGCCCAAGCTAAGTGGTTAAAAATTGTTGTGACGCTATGTTAACCAATTTCGCTGGGGACCCCCTGGTACTCCCTCAAGGACCACTGGTGGTCCCCGGACCACCGGTTGAAAACCACTGCTTTATCTGACTGCACTGGCAGTGTTTATGTCCTTTGTACATCTTGTACTTCTGTTTATGTGGACATAAATAAATATTTCAAATGTGCGTGTGTGTGTGTGTGTGTGTCTGCGTGTGCGTGTGTGTGCTTGTGCGTGTGTGTGTGTGTGTGTTCCAGCTGGACTCCTCCTCTCCTATGACCTCCCCGTACAGACGGACCGTGACGGCAGAGCCATCCCACGCTTCCACCTCAGCCGCAGCCGCAGCTTCCAGCAGACCCTGGCTGCACTCATCCATGAAGTACAGTACTGTGTTTTAGTGTGTGTGTGTGTGTGTGTGTGTGTGTGTGTGTGTGTGTGTGTGTGTGTGTGTGTGTGTGTGTGTGTGTGTGTGTGTGTGTGTGTATTATGGAGCACCCCCCCCGACCTAAGTTTTTCACAGTGCATTTATGTGACAATCGGTGGTGTAAAGTAACTAAGTACTGTACTTAAGTACAATTTTGAAGTCTTTTTTTTTTTTACTTTACTGGAGTATTTCCAGTTCTTTTACTTCTACTCCACTACATCTCAGAGGCAAATATTGTACTTTTTACTCCACTATAATTATTTGAAAACTTTAGTTACTTTGCACAGTTTGCAGATATTTATTATTATATTATAAAACATACATTAACCACTTTAGCCCTATTTTATACATAGGCTATTTGAAAATAGCAGATCTACAAGCTCACAACGCGTCCCATCGCGGCGCGTTGTGAGCTACTTCTTCCACCTCTGGTTTTGGTTATTTCATGAGTTTTGGTTAACTCTAATAGCCTTGTTGTGTATGTAGGTGAACATCCAGCCGTCAGAGTGGCATCGTGCCCTCCTGCTGCCCCAGGCCTGGAGGGCGTTCATGAACAGAGCTTTCCATGCCGTCCTGCAGGTTTGGTTTCTTCTTTGTTTCTTCATTTATTTCATGCTTTAAACCATTAAGACCGGGGAATGTATACTGTAGCAGATATACAAGCTGACAGTACAGGGAGCTGATGGTATAGGCGTGGCGCTCCACCTCAGCAATGCATCTCCCAGGGGTCTACCAGTGCATTGTAACAGGGTTTGGCTGATACCGTACAATAAGCCCCTACCAGCCTACTTACAGTACTTACTCAAGGTCTGGTTTTAGATCAGTCTAAACCATTGGTTCTCAAAGTGGGGTCCCCAGGGGGTCCCCAGCTAAATGATAGATTAGGCACCAAATGGACCCTTATGGGTCTGTAACTCTGAGAGTGTAACAAATGGAACCAAATGGACCCGTTAGGGTCCATTTGGTTCCATTTGTACACTCTCAGAGTTAAATTAACATTGATTTTACAATATGAATTGGGGTCCCAGAGATAGAAATGCCATTAAATGGGGGTCTGTAGCCTAATGCATGTCAAACTGGGGGTCCTTGAAGTTAAAATGGTTGAGAATCACTGCTAGAACCGTAAAAATCTTCTCTTATGGGGGTCCCTGGCTTATCTTTACAAATGGGGGTCCGTGGGCTAATAAGTGTCAATTTGGGGGTCCTTGACATGAAAAAGTTTGAGAACCACTGCTCTAAACAGTATAATATCCCCAAATAAATAATATGTACATTGAAACTATACAAACTATAGGACTCTTTGTGTGCGCGTGTGTGTGTGCGCGTGCGCGCGCGTGTGTGTGTGTGTGTGTGTGTGCGTGTATGTGTGTGCGTGTGCGTGCGCATGTTTATTTTCTTCAGGGTCGACGTGGCGAGCTGGAAGTGCAGCAGAAACAAGGCAAGGAGAGCCCTGAGGACCTGCAGTACAAACACCACTGTGCCTGGCTCTGGTGAGGCCGAGTGCATTCACACACGCCCTCGCTGCTCTCTTCCAGCCAATAGCATTCGTTTCCGGTTGCCGGAAAATTCCAAGGATTTGTGGATTTGAATTGGCTGAAATAGTGGCTTCAAAACGGGTCTGTAGAAACCGATGGGTGACGTCACTGTTCCCAGTCACAGACCTGCACTGTGACTCCTCAAGGCCTTCCATGGGGGTCCCCGGACCCCATGTTGAGAACCAGCAGCATAACATCCTCTCTCACCCACACATACGTACATTTACCTTCGTTCTGTAAAAATACAGTGTTTGTCCGAAGCGTTTTTTTTTTCCTTATCTGATTTGCTGTTCTTGTGTCTTGTGGCGGGGAGGACCTTGACCTTTCTAGCTGTGGCAATTATGTGAATCACCGTCTCTACCGCCATAAGAAACATGCCCCCCCCTCATCCTCCATCCCTGCTCTTCAAAACATTACATACTGTACCTCTATGCTTGTTGCGGCAATTATTGTGTCCTTTAAAGGCTTGCGGGAAGAAAAAAAAAGATGTACAGCTATTAGGGATAATGTTGAACATAAAGGTCAGTTATACTTAGAATATCACTCGAAGTGTACAGTGATAGTAAGCTTATTTGAAGAAATGAAAGTTAGCAGAGCGACACTTTTGTTGAAATTATGTATTAAAACAAATTATGATATTCACTTTTTCTTTTCTTTTTTTCGGTATTTAAATTTAATCTGTGGAGAGTGCAGTTTTTTTTTAATGGAAACATTTATTATTATGAATATAGATAAGTAAACACAGTGATTCTCTGGAAAATACATGGACGTTGTATTTGAACACATACGGACAAACCCGCACCTTGACATGAACACGGAGAATACACACATTTATCCATAAACCAAGTGTAACGATATGGAATGGAAAAGTAATTAAACCCCTCTTTCTATTTTTTCTTCCTAAAATTGCTAAATACAACGCACAAATACAATACTTAGCATCGATACGATCGATTATTTGCATTGCAAAACGGTACGATACAAAGTCAAACGATACGATATGTTGCTGTTTACATATCGATATACTTTGATTCTTGACATTTAAATCGATGCATCGATGCATTTACTGTATTGTTACAGCCCTAGTACAGATGTGCCACTTCAAAACTGCACACGTTACTGTTCTTTCCCTGAAAGCGCCCTGAAAATGCATGTTTTCCTCCCTGTTCTGCCCTTAAAATTGCACTGTTTTGCCCCTGAAAAGAAGTTGTCACTACACACCCCCGTTTTTCCCTTCAACAGACAACCATATACATGAGAACAAAAGAATGTGTGTTGTAGAAGGTGTCAGACTCATTATGAGGCGAAAGGTGATTTGAAGAGGTCCTTGACCAGTTGCTCAAATTAATTAGCATCATAAAAGCAGTGATCATCAAAATAATTCAGCATTTTAAATGCCCTTCTTTGTCCCTCTTATTGCCCTGGGAATCCCCTGAAAATTTACTGTCTTGGCGATGGCAGGACATTTGAAGTTTTGAAATGGCACATCTGTATCTTAATCATGTGGCTGGCTTCCATTGAAAACGAATGGTAGCCTGTAGCTTTGTATCTACCAGTGTGAACGCATGCATAACACAGTTGTTTGAGTGGTCAAATCCGTGGTCACCTTCACGGATAATAAGCCGTATATGTCCAGATACTGTGTAACACGGTTGTTTGAGCGGTCCCATGTGGCTCTTCTGGAGGCTACAGGGGGAAGCGGGGGGTAAGATGGATACGTAGAGCAGCGGCCGTCAGGCCCGCGGCTGTCCGAGTCTCATCACGTTCAGCTCCTAGCTAGCGTGTCTCCAGCTCATAACTCCAAACCCACATGTCTTCCAGAGAGGAGCAGAGCGCACCCCCTGGCCAGTGATGCACTGCCAGGATGAGACCATGCATCACACACACACGCACGCACGCACGCTCGCGCGCACACACACACACACACTCTCACACTCACACTCACACTCACACTCACACTCACACTCACACTCACACACACACACACACACACACACACACACACACACAGTGGTGTAAAGTAACTAAGTACAGTTACTCAAGTACTGTATGTAAGTACAATTTTGAGGGTTTTTTTTACTTTTGAGGTATTTTTACTTTAGTATATCCAATTCTCAATACTTTTACTTCTACTCCACTACATCTCAGAGGCAAATATTGTACTTTTTACTACACTACAATTATTCGAAAACTTTAGTACCTAAAGTACTTTTACTTTAGGTACTTAAAGTATATTTTGATGCCAATGCTTTTGTACTTTTACTCAAGTGAAACGCACACACACACACACACACACACACACACACACACACACACACACACACACACACACACACACACACACACACACACGGCACTCACAGTGCATTCACTCTGGTCCACAATGTCGACCAAAGGGAATTCACTGTGCGTGTCATGATGTGAGTCTACATCACTTTAGTGTATGTATGGTCTTATATGCTGATGTACTGCATATCGGATGCCGTTACATGAAGTCATATTAGTGGCACACAAACACGTATATATACTGCACTACACACACACACACACACACACACACACACACACACACACACACACACACACACACACACACACACACACACACACACACACAGTATACTGTATGTAGTGCTGCAGAACGCAGCGGGAAGCGACGAGGTCATGTGTCTTACAGGGCAGCCATCTGCCATGTCGGCAAAGTGACGGATGCCCCCTAGCCCCCAGATGAAAAGAGAGAGAGAGAGAGAGTGCGTGTGTGTGTGCGTGCGTGCGCGTGTGCGTGTGCTGGCTATCATAGATCATTGCATGGAGAGATGAAAGACCACCGTCCTGCTATCCACTGATGAATTCTAAATCATTCGGTTTCTCATACTCATCTCATACTACTGTATGTCTCTCTCTCCCACTATCTCTTCCCCACCCCCCCTCTCTCTCTCTCTCTCTCTCTCTCTCTCTCATTCCCACAGGGCCAGAGACCAGTTGACTGATGTCATGAAGTCTGCCGCAAAGTGAGTGTGTCGCTATACGCCCGCCTTTTTACTTGATTTATTTCCTTTTTTGTTTGTTTTAACCACTTTATAGTTTCCACCATACGTCCCAGTTTCGGGGCGTGTCGTTCATTCTGGGGGGGGGAAACTGTCATACCGTACGCTGTTATGTTGCGCAGCGAAAACAGCCGATCTACAAGCTCACAACGCGGCGCAGCGCGGCACAAGCTCGTAGATAGGCAATAGGCTCTATGCACATAAGCAGCCATATTGTGAAGACATTCACAGGTGTTGCCAATGATACTAATGAAGGCTTTGTTCCATTCTTGGTCAAACAGAGTCAGGGTGCTGATATTGTGCATGTTGGCTCACTGGAAACACTCTGTTACACCAGTGGGTCTAATGTTGGGGTCCAGGGACCCTCATGGGCTTCCAAATGTCCCCTTACGGGTGTGTAACTCTGAGAGTGTACAAATGGAACCAAATGGACCCTTACGGGTCCATTTGGTTCCATTTGTACACTCTCAGAGTTAAGGGGGTCGTGGAAACCACTGTGCTACACTAAATGGAACAGAGCCTTCATTAGTATCATTGGTAACACCTGTGAAGGAAGTGATAATATGGCTGCTGTGCATAGAGCCTATTTTGGTTGTATGGAGGTTGTCAGGGTTAAAGCTGGAATCCGTAACTTTCATGTCCTGCCCGGGTGTGAACCGAGGCGAAACCCTCACGCGAAGCGCTGAAATCTTTATTGTTGAGCTTCCATTTGGCACCCGTGCAGTACCTCTGGTCGACCAGTAGTGGTCCTACACTCAGTGACATTGTATTCATTAACCGATTCATGTTTTAGGGTGATGAAGTAGGGCATTCATTTACGGAAAAAAAAACAATCATAAAAAAGTTGAAATATGGAGATATGAGGTTTCTGCCTGACAGCAACGATATCCAATAAACCATTGAGACTAAATTGCTTGTTTATCTGGCTGTATATCCTTCAGTGGTGGAAAAAGTACTCAAATGTTTTACTTAAGTAAAAGTATCAATACTGCAATGTAGAAATACTCTTGATGCAAGTAAAAGTCCGGAATGCAACATTTATTTGAGTAAAAGTACAAAAGTATTGGTATCAAAATGTACTTCAAGTACCAAAAGTAGAACGTACTTGCAGAATGTCCCGTTTCACAAGTTTTCAAATGTATACAATGTATACAAATCTTTTGAAAATAGCAGATCTACAAGCTCAAGTAAAGTACAAATACTTCAAAATTGTACTTAAGTACAGTACTTGAGTAAAAGTACTTGGTGGAAAGTTACTTATATCAATAAAGTTACCTTATATCTGCTTCACAATTAGCTTTCTAAAGTGCTCAACCGGGCGGCAGCTGGAATCTAAATAATAATTATTAAAAACCTATTTTTATAGACTTCATTTCATGTAATGTCTCTTGTATCCCCTGCTGTGTTTATTCTGTTTCACACTGCATTATTATTATTATGTGCTGCCTTTGTCTTGACTCATTTGTTTTATGACTACGATGTGGTGGTTTTATTTGGTTGTTAAAGTACTGTTCGGGCTCGTCTGTGGGCGCCATGCGAATAAAGTTTATTATTGCGTTATTGTTATTGGACAACAGCTACTCGTGTGTAAACCAACTGTTTTGGCCTGATTTATTTAGGGAAGTAGAAAAAAATGCCTGTACGTACGACGCATAACAATTACAAGTACACACATAACAAAAGGATGAAAGGATAAAACACAATAAAGCCCAGAGGCTTGTTTCCAGTAATGATAGTAAAGTTAAATGATAAACGGTCTGTGTTTATGTGGCACTTTTTCTAGTCCTTTCTGACCACTCAAATGCACTTTGTAATGTACTACACACACACACACGCACACGCACACACACATTTATACAGTACTTGCACGCCGGTGACACACAACAAAAATAGATCTATTAGTTCACAGCATGTGGGCTTGTAGATTGGCTATTTTCGGTAGTCGACACGGTGGCATTACGTTTTAACGTGGTGCACATTCACACTGATGGCGGAGGCGACCGCGCCAGGCACCAAGTGTCGGTGTCTTGCTGGGACTTGCTCAAATGCACTTCGACACACAGCCAGGAAGAGGTCGTTCTACGACAAATAATGTATTTTCCAATTGTTGCCTATAGGCTCTATGCACAGCAGCCATATTATCACTTCCTTCACAGGTGTTACCAATGATACTAATGAAGGCTCTGTTCCATTTAGTCTAGCACAGTGGTTTCCACGAGCCCCATAACTCTGAGAGTGTACAAATGGAACCAAATGGACCCTTTTGGGTCCATTTGGTTCCATTTGTACACTCTCAGAGTTACACACCTGTAAGGGGCCATTTGGAAGCCCATGAGGGTCCCTGGACCCCAACTTTAGACCCACTGGTGTGTGTTTCCAGTGGGCCAACATGCACAATATCAGCACCCTGACTCTGTTTGACCAGAATGGAACAGAGCCTTCATTAGTATCATTGGTAACACCTGTGAATGTCTTCATAATATGGCTGCCGTGAATAGAGCCTATAATGCCATACGTCTTTGCTGTGTTTCAGGGACAGTCCCGTGGTGCAGGGTAACTCCATCCTGGCTCTGAGTGGACTGGCTGCAGTCGTGGCCAAATATGAGAAGAACCTCCCCCTGGACCCAGACGGCAGCCTGGGGGTGAGAGAGAGAGAGAGAGACAGACAGACAGACAGACAGACAGACAGACAGACAAGACAGACAAGACAGACAAGACAGACAAGACAGACAAGACAGACAAGACAGACAGACAGACAGACAGACAGACAGACAGACAGACAGACACACACACACACACACACACACACACACACACACACACACACACACACACACACACACACACACACACACACACACACACACACACCCAGTGTTGCCATGTCTGCTTATTATTTTTTCTGTCAAGTTGCTTGTAAATATTGGTTAGTTGCGTTTTTTGGGGCTTGTTTCTAACGTGTACTTGCTTATTTAGGCTTGTTTCCAATTGTTTTTAATTATTATTTAAACCCGTGGTTCTCACATATTTTCATGAAAATGTTTTGGGCCACAGGGGAGCATTTGTGTTGTTAGAATGTTTAAAAAATATATTTTATTGCAAAAGTTTTTGAAAATAGCAGATCTACAAGCTCACATTGCTTTTGTCAAATGGTATTGTTCTGGCACTTGGAGTGGAGCATCACAAAATGAAACGCCGGATGTCTGGGTTGCGCAGGGCTAAAGTTATTGCCCATCACCCTGTCATGTTTTGTTTCTCACGCGGTGTCAGTGTGTATCCCTGTTGACATGTCTTGCTGTGACTCGCATGGGTTTTATTTCCTACATTAAGAGTGTTTTGCTGTGCAGGTGGGTCCAGAGATCGTCCCCACGTCCAGCTGGTTGTCCATGGTGTTGGACACTCTGCTCAGTGTCATCAACAGCAGCTACAAGGCCAGAGGACAAGTCTTCCCTTGGTTCATACATGTAAATGTCACAATTCCTCTGACTTTGGTCCAACATTTCGTTCTCTCCTTGTGTCCCTATTTTTCCCTGTTTTCTCAAAAAAAAAAGTTGTTATAAAGGTGCTAAATATAGTAACTAGTCTAAATTTGTATATAGGTTGAAGACAAGAATAATGTAGTTTGAGAAATAATATAGCCATAGTCCAACTTTTGGTTCATTGAATCATAATAGTGTATAATCTGTTGCATTGCGCTAGAGCCGTGGTTACCAAACGCTTTAGCTCGAGACCTTGAAAATAAATTCGATGTCTCCCCGGGACCCAAACTAGTGAAAATAGCCGTTCTACAAGCTCACAACAGCAGTTGTGAGCTTGTAGATCAGCTATTTTCACTAATTGTTTACATTTTTTATTGAACATTTTGTTCAACAATGTTTGGGGGAGAAACAAAAACATATATATATATATTATGGGTGTGACGATACATTTTAACAGCGATACGATACGCATCACTACACATGCTTGACGATATGATACATGGACGATATTGGTTCATTCATTGCGATACCATACGATTCAATGATTTAAAACCGATACAGTAACTACTTAACAAAGAAATGAAATCTGTGTGAAACGTGCGGATAACGCAGGTTTTTTAAGGGAAACATTTATTATTATGGATATAAATAAGTAAACACAGTGATTCTTGACATGAACACAGAGAATACACACATTTATCGATAGACCAAGTGTATATGCATATGGAATGAAAAAGCAATTAAGCCCCTCTTTTTCTTTTTCTTTTCAAAAAATTGCTAAATACAACGAACAAGTACTTAGTATCCATACAATCGATTATTTGCATTGCAAAACGATTTGATACAGATTATTTGCATTGCAAAAAAAAGATACGATACGAAGTCAAACGACACGATATGTTGCTGTTTAAATATAGATGTACTTCGATTGTTGAAATTAAAATCAATGCACCCCTAATATATATATATTTTTTTTTTAATGTAGGAAACGACAAAAAGGGATATTTACTCACCATCCATAAAAATAACTCTGCGACACAAAAACTGTTCCAGAACCCACTGTTTGTGAAACACTGCATTAGACATCCTAACAGTCCTCATACTGTGTCCTCTTCCCCTTTCAATGCATCTCTATTAACGGTCAATCTAACACTTACACTCCTCCTCAGCGCTCTTACTCGGGCGAGAACACGGCGAGCGCCATCGCCCGCTCCTGCGCCGCCCTGGCGCTGTCCCTGGTGGTGCCCATGCTGGTCAGCTGGCACAGGGAGGGCGTGGCGGAGGTTCTGACCACGCTGCGGGCCGGCCTGCCGGGCCAGCCCACCGCCGACGACTCCCAGGCCGTCCAGTTCCACTCCGGCCTGGCCCTGGGCATGGTGCTGTCCGGGCTGCACCAGGAACGACTCAGGTAACATCATGCCTCAGCTCAGCGCTCAGCGTTTCCGAGCGCTCTTGCTAACCTTTGAAAAATAATAGATCGTAGTCAAATGATTGGCTTAGGAATGTGACAAAAAAGAAAAATCTTCATGACTGAATGGGGTGTGTAAGGCCCTGTTTACACTGTCAGCCAAATCCAGCCTGAATTTAGCCTGAATCAGATCTGTGCCATAACCAGATTGGAATCCGATTTGGTTTAGGAAGTCTGAACAGAGACAGTTTACAGTTTACAGTTTAGGCCAGGGGTCTTCAACCTTTTCAGGCCAAGGACCCCCTAACTGAGAGAGAGATGAAGCAGGGACCCCCACTATTACATAAAATTGTGCTGCAGATTAAAGCTTTTCATATATGTCAATACTTAGTAAACTTTCACTCTGTACTTAGTCTGCTCTTTTTTCCCCTCTTTGCCGAAAATAGCAGATCTACAAGCTTGTGAGCTTGTAGATCGGCTATTTTCGGCTAAAGTTGTCCTTAGAACAGGGATGATAGGGTTCAAGTGGTTAATGTAAAAAAACAATGATCCTATCACAAAGAGATTTGGCGGACCCCCTGTAGCAACTCTGAGGAACCCCTAGGGGTCCCGGAGCCCCTGTTGAAGACCCCTGGTTTAGGCATTTAGCAGACACTAAAGATGCGACTCAGTCTGAACGCAGTAACCTGATCGAACCACCCAAGTCACACATCAAACTGTCCAAAATGTCACCTGCAGCACGATCCGAGCGCCACTGACGTCATTACAGAGTGTGAGAATTGATTTAGATATTCACGAGAGCACAAGAGGTGTACAAAACAATAGTGTAGCATAAGTTTTACAGAAGAATTGGCGACCAGCATTCAGTGGACAGACGGAGAAATTCAATGTCTCCTAGCACTTTGGGGGGATGCCTCAGTAAGCGAAACTTGTAGGAATGTACAGGAACAAGGTAATATATGAAGACATATCTCGCGGCATGGCAGAAAATGGGTTTACAAGGTCCTATCTGCAGTGTCGGAGGAAAATAAAGAATTTGAAGAACACATACAGTATAAAGAGATATAAAAGTCACGACGCCTACGTCGTTACCACGGTAACGAAAGCATATATGTCGACGCAGGGCGGCTTTGGGTTGACGTTGTTTAAATCTCTCTGAACACACAGATCTGTGACAGATCAGATCTGGTCACTTGCAAATGCAGTGTGAACAGTCGGGCCAAAAGATTTGAGAAATAAATCGGATTTGACTGGATGTGACTGCAGTCTAAACGAGGCCTAATTGATAGAAAATTAGTCATTTTTTGGGTGAACTACTCCTTTAAAACCACACTCGAAACCCACCTTTTCAGACTCGCATTCCCTACCTAATCCAAATCCCCATTTTCTACCTTCTATTTATTTATTTTTTATTTGTTTTAACTATTTTATTTCCCTAATAGTTGCTTTTATTTTGTTTTTGTTTTTTGTAAAAGCGTCTTTGAGTATTTTGAGAAGCTGTATATAAATTGTATGTACGTATTATTATTATTATTATTATTATTATTATTATTATTATATCAATATGAACTTCAATCTCCATATTTCATCCTTTTATGTTTTTTTTCTTTCTTCATAAATGATTGCCCTATTTTATGCTTTGTCATATATCAGTGTCGCATTTAAGTAGCCGGAAATAGACGATCTACAAGCCAACAACGCATTGTGAGCTTGTGGGTCTGCTATTTTCGCACATTTTTTAACACGCTCGCCCTAAAACAAGGATGCCAGGATCAAAGTGGTTCAACGGCATTTCTACGATGGCGTTTAATGCATTGGTTCTCAAAGTGGGGTCCGGGGACCCCTAGGGGTCCTTGGGGGGGCACCAGGGGGTCCCCAGCGAAATTAGCTAATATAACGTTTCAAAATGTAGCTTTTCAAAAATGGCAGATCTACACCGGGTGCCGTGCTATAAGCTTGTAGATTTGCTATTTTTGAAAAATCCCTGGCTCAGATATTTTTTGAGATGGGGGGGGGGGGCTCAAATACATCTCATTTTGCGGGGTCCTTGACATGAACAAGTTTGAGAACCACTGGTTTAAATGGTTGTGACCTCCCCCCCCCCTCTCTCTCTCTCTCCTCCTCGTCGTCTAGTGAGGTCTCGGCTCAGAAGGACGCCGACCTCCTGACCAGTTCTCTGGACAGTCTGGAGTCCTGCTCCTTCGACTCCAGCCTGGAATACAAGTCAGTATTACGGCAGCAGTTGGTTGTCTCTTTTAGACGAGGTAGAGTAGGCCTGTCACAATAGGCTCTATGCACAGCAGCCATATTGGAAAGAAATTGGGCTTCTTCTTACTTCCTTCACAGGTGTTACCAATGATACTAATGAAGGCTCTGTTCTATTCTGGTCAGGGTGCTGATATCGTGCATGTTGGCTCACTAGAAACACTCCATTTTGGTTCCAAAATGGCCCCTTATGGTGGGTGTGTAACTCTGAGAGTGTACAAATGGAACCAAATGGACCCTTACGGGTCCATTTGTTTCCATTTGTACACTCTCAGAGTTATGGAAAATAAGACTTGAAAGTAAGACAACCACTATGCCACACTAAATGGAACAGAGCCTTAATTAGTATCATTGGTAACACCTGTGAAGGAAGTAAGGAAGGGGCCCAATTCATTCCCAATGTGGCTGCTGTGCATAGAGCCTATTATTACATAATTGTTTAATCGCAGTTATTTTAGCATAATCGTCATAATCGTTTCCATGTTGAAAAATGTTCACATATTTTCAAATATTTTCCAGAAATAGCAGATCTACAAGCGTACAACGCATCGCGCGTTGTACGCTTGCAGATCAGCTATTTTACGTATTTTTTAGTATAAAGTATAAAATGATTAAATATCAGTCATTTCTTTATATATTTCAGTTATATCATATCTGCCCTGTGCAATTTTTGTTTACGAAGCCTAAAAAGGTTAACGGAAATGTAATTTGTATTCATATTATGTTCCAATGCTCAACGCCAGAAGCACAACTAAAGGGATATTTCGCTTTCAAATAAAATAAACATTAAAATGATGTATAAAAATTAAATGAAAAAGGTTCTGTAAAAATCACGGCCCCCTCACGCATTAGAAGGACATTCTAATGCGTCTTTTTAATGTTTATTTTATTTGAAAGTGAAATATCCCTTTAAATCTTTAATCGCGACTATTTGTATGACAAATAATCGTCAACTTAAATGTTGTAATCGTGACAGCCCTATGTGAGAGACATTCCTAACGTCCCTCTCTTTGTGTGTGTGTGTGTGTGGTTTCTCAGTGCGGGCTGCGTCCTGGGCTTGGGCCTGGTAATGGGGACCCTGTGCAGCAGCGGTCTGGCTGAACACAGGGGCCGCGTGGCCCTCATGCTGGACAAGCTGCTGGACAGCCTGCGGGACAGCAGTGGACAGGGACGCATGCTACAGGAGGTGAACAAACCCCACCCACCCACCAACCAACCAGCCAACCCGAACCTACAGTATATAGTGATTCCCAAGCCAGTTGTGTTTTTTTTGGGGGGGAGCGCTTGTTTTGGTTCACTCAACATCCCTCCACATGTAAAAGGTCTAACAACAAAATGCATGTTTTTTTTTTTATCACTTAACACATTGGGTGCCAGGTTTTTTTAAAAACAGAGTACACTGAGTGCCAGGATTTTTAACCATTTTTTAGGAGCCGAGATACAGGCTTTTGAAGTCATAAGTTAACCAGAAAGTGGATTGGAGTCAAAATCTTCGGAAAATGATATCTCCTGGTGCTTATAAGGTAAAAATAAAAATAAAAATGTTTTTTTTTCTTCTTTTTTTCCAAAAAATATTTTTTTTCAAAAACCGTATATATATACGGTTTTGGCACTCCATGGTTGTAATGCAAAAACCGTGTTAAAAACAAGGCAGATTGATCCTGGGCAGTGGTGGAAAGTAACAGAGTACATTTACTTAAGTACAATTTTGAGGTATTTGTACTTTACTTGAGTATTTCCAATTTCCAATACTTTTACTTCTACTCCACTACATCTCAGAGGCATATTGTACTTTTACTCCACTACAATTATTTGAAAAATGTAGTTAGTTACTTTTCAGATATACATGATGATATTATGAAACATACATTAACCACTTTAGCCCTATTTTACACATAGGCTATTTGAAAATAGCCGATCTACAAGCTCACAACACGTCGCATCGCGACGCGTTGTGACCTTGTAGATCTGCTAAATTTAGTACTTTTACTTTTGGTACTTTAAGTACATTTTGATGCCAATACTTTTGTACTTTTACTCAAGTACATTTTGAATTCTGGACTTTTACTTGTAACAGAGTAATTCTATATTGCAGTATTGGTACTTTTACTTAAGTAAAGAAGTTGAGTACTTTTTCCACCACTGATCTTGGGCACTCCTCAGGATCCCCCTGTCAGAGCTGGCTAACGTTGTCAGGGAAAGGGAGGTCTGATTATAGCTCTGTGACCTGACTTTGGATAAGTGGCTTAATTAAGAACGCATCTGTGTCATTTTAAGATTTCTTTGGCCATTCAAAAATAACAGACATCATAGTGCAGCACCGAGTGCAGCTTGTAGATCTGCTATTTTTGGAAAAATCTTGAACATTTGTGCCAATATTTGAATAGATCTTTTTTTTTTTAAGCCAACATTTGTAAATCAAATCTTTGCTTCTGGAGGTCCCTGACTCCCTGGAACAAAATATTTGTAAAATGTTTGCTTTAAAAAATATATCAAAGATTTGCACACATTTTCACGATGTTTCAAAAATAGCAGAATAGCGTTCCCGGATTCAATGGGTTAACATCATTGTAAATCATCATCATTGTAAATTCTAATGACAACAGGGATGATATTCAATTGAAACCGATTTCACCGATTTTCATAGTGTCACATTACTTCTGCTTTAACCACTTGTGTGCCTACGGTATTTTCAAATATGCACCCATGTGTGTGCAGGTGTTGTCCTACTCCGTGGCGTGCGTGGGCGTCTCTTCCTTCAGAGGGGGCCTGGTGGACGCCACCAAGGCCGAGGACGTCATGAACACGCTGCGCAGCCTGACAGAGGACAACCAGCAGGTCAGTTGTGGACGTTTACTGGGGAGATATGAGTCGGAGTATAGTTATGTGTGTACCTGCTTAACCCCATTGAGGTCTGAGGTTCCGATTCTGCAAAATGTCTTATATATCATTTTTCTGAAAAACGTATGTTTCTATATCAGTGGTTTTCAAACTTTTTCATGTCAAGGACCCCCAAAACGATATGAATTTTGCCGCGGACCCCCGTCTCAAAATATTTTGTTCCAGGGACCCCCCAGAAGCAAAGATTTGAGTTAATGTTTGCTTTAAAAGAATATATATATTCAAAGATTTTCACAATTTTTTAAAAATAGCCAAGGTGTTAAATAATGCTTTTTAGCTCAAATGAAAAAGTGACACAGATGCGTTCCAGGTCTTAATGGGTTAAGTCATACTACATAACTTTGATTAACTTTTAGCGACCCACTATATATAGGCTCATTGGTAGAAAAACTGAGAAAGTGTGTGTGTGTGTGTGTGTGTGTGTGCGTGTGACTTGCGTGTTTGCGTAGACTCCAGGCTTCTCCCTGGCTCTGGGCCTGGTGGTGCACGGCCTGGCCGCCTGTGGCCACGGGAAGGCGGAGGACATCCACCCTCGATTGCTGGCCGCCTGGATCAAGATCCTGCTGGCTGAGGTACTGAACTACCTTCTTTTAACACATTCCAAGCCAACCTTTAATCTCATAATGTACTCAACCAGTGCCAGCGTTTTATCCTTTAGCCAGCGTTTTCCTTAAGATCGCACGTTAAACTGTTCGTAAACACACAGGCGATCCGTCTGCGTCGGCCAGCGAAAACCATTTCGATAGGTGATCGGCCATCTTGTAGTTACAACGGTTTATGTTAAACAGCGATCAGCGACGAGAAAAACTACAACCGTGAAAATGGCGTTTTAGTGTCTGCTTTAGAATGGAGGCGGATGGCAACGAAAATCTCCGGGAGAAGAATAATTCCGCTTCCGGTGGTGCTACAATGAAATGTGTCGTGGCGTACGAGGCCTACAATGAAATTTCAACCTGTGAGTAAAAAGAAAAAAAAAAAAAACACTTCGCGTATATCTATGCGACTGGCATGCTGCGCAATTAACTCATTCACTGCCAGAATTATTCTGGCCGCGTTTGAACACTGCCATATTTTTCATTTAAAAAAAAAAGTACTCAGGAGCCGAGATACAGAATTTTTAAGTTTTAAGTTAACAAGGAAGTGGATGGGAGTCTATATCTTCGAAAAATCATATCTCCTTGGTCTTTGGGTCAAAAAAAAAAAAAAAAATCTAAAAAAAAAAAAAAAAAAAAAATATATATTTTTAATTTTTTAAATTTTTTAAAAAGTCGTTTTAGTCGTTCTTGGCAGGCATGGCTTATGGACAGAAGTCGTTTTAGTCGTTCTAGGCAGTATATGAGTTAAGTAGGTTCGCGTAGATATACGCGACTGGCACTCAATGTGTTAAAGGCACATCCACAATGGTAATCCCTCAGCCACAGGACAAACACAATATCAGTTTTTAGTTTAGTTAATTTATTTCAATCCACATCAACAGTATCACAAAACAGAACACACTGTAATCCAATAATTCATTCTGGTTGATCGAAAAGGCATAGGCTGAAGCTCAAAGCTTATTTATGCCTATCCTTTATACCTGTTGGTTAACTTAGTTACATAATTTATAAAGTTCATATTGAAAACACTCAAAATATTCCGTTATTACATTCAAGACTACTTCGTAATAATCGAACACTCGAACATATTCAATATTTACCTTACACACAGATATACACCCGAATGTGTGCATATACCCATATACACGCATTCTAATATACATACCGTATATGTGCCAACACTTCCACCATTATACCTAACCCCTCAATCCATCAATTAACTAGTTATTGCATATTATGTTATACCGAGCAGGCAACACTTCCTAATCCTTATATATTATCATATATTTATATAATATGATATATATATAAATAGAATCTGTTACACCCTATATAATTATTATAATTATATACTGTATCATTTTTTTCCATAAATCCCTTAATTATCATGTCTATATTTCTCCAAAAGAATCTTATTGAACTGTTTTTTTTAAATTGTATTATATTTTGTGTTGGACATCCTCCAGTAAACCATTCCATAACTTCACTCCACTGACAGATATGTCAAATTCAACTTATCATATGATCAGCATCATAAAGAATAGCATCCGCCGTCCACACACCATTAGACTTGCTCACACTATTGCAGGATCGCAAGATCAACGTTTACATCACCTTAAGGCAGTGGTTCCCAACCTTTCTTTCTTGAAGACTCCCCTTCTTATGGCTGAGCCCCCCGCACGGGGGTGCACGACACACGTGTTAAATGTGTGTCAGCCAAGTTAACCACTTAAGCTCTATATGACTCTCGTACGATGAGTTGCGAAAATAGCTGATCTACAAGCTCACAACAAGGGTTCATTGTGACGCGTTGTGAGCTGTTAGATCTGCTTTTACATTGGTTATTTTAGGTATTTCTTTGGACTACTTCCAAACAGACTAGTAACAGTGTTTCATTCATCTTAAAGTTGCATCGATCAGTGTGTGATCTAATGCAAGATTTTCACACACTCGCTCGTAACACAATTGTCCCTTGTTTTGCACGTACCAACGAAATCAAAATGTTGCTATTTATTCAGCCCTGTCGCCTGTTGTCTCACTACTGGTAGTGTAAGGCAGTAATTAACTGTGTCTGTGACATAGTTTTGAGAGAGTGCAACATGAATCCTAAAGTGTGTGCAGTAGTGGAATCTAAAGGGTATATCGATAACATTTTTATACAAAACTGGGAAATGGTGAACCTCGTGCAACAGTAGGTGTTGTAAAAGTGCGACCTCTGGCGGCTGAATGTTGTCTGGTACCCCTTCATTAAAACAAAAGGTTGTTGTGAAGACTTTAGGTTTATACATGAGTTTGAATGCAGTGCAGAAGTATAGATTTGAATGCCAATATCATACGAACAGACGAATGTGCGCTGGCTGTGTTCCAGTTCAGTACAGTGACTTTGTAACGTGTGTGTGTTTCAGGGCTGCCCCACCATGCAGCGTCTGGCTGCTGTCAACGGCCTGGTTGCTCTGGTGGGATCAGAGAGCTACGTCATTCAGGTAACACTGAGCTCTTTAACCCAGGGGTTCCCAAAGTTGGGGTCGCGACCCCACTTGGGGTCGCGGTAGAGACTGACGGTGGGGTCGCAAAATTATTTTGGGTCATACTAAAAAAAAAAAAAAACTTTTTTTTAAAATTTTTTTTTTTTTACTTTAAATTCAACAGAATAGATGAAATACTCTCTAAAAATGATTACAAATGGTACGTTTTACCATTTTAATACATTACAAATGCGCACCGAACGTGCAAGTTTATGTGCATAAATGACCTCCAGATTTAGGTGGGGTCGCGAATCAATTTCCGCATTATTTTGGGGTCGCGGGCTGAAAGGTTTGGTAACCCATGCTTTAACCCATTCTACAAAATGTCTTCTAAATCCTAACAGTTTTCTGAAAGAAAACGTATGTTTGCTATGCTATATTGAGCTTGTAGATCTGCTATTTTTGAAAAATCGTGACACACACACTCATGTATATAGCTAAAATAGAAAATGACACAGATGCTTTCCCGGCTCTAATGGGTTTAAGTGGGGGGCCCGCCGCCAGGACAAGGGGGGCCAGTTGGAAAAGAGGAAAAACAAAACAAACAAACAAACAAAAACATATTTATAAGATATATATATATATATATGTATGTATATTTTCTTTTACCAATTTCATATGTGGGGGGGGCAGCCAGAGGCTATGGTTACATGGGGGTCCTTGGCATGGAAAGACTTCTGAATCCCTGACATAGTTTAGTCAGGACAGCTTTATTATGTCCGCCCCAAGGTGGCACCAATCAATCAATCAAACCACAGCCAGTCAGTCAGGATCATGACACATGATTTGTCTGATGTCTTGATGTGTCACTTTTATACTGTATGTCAGGGGTCTTCAACAGGGGGTCCGGGACCCCTAGGGGGTCCTCAGAGTTACTACAGTGGGTCCTTCAAATCTTTGTGTGATATGATTTTTTAATTTTGACCTTAACCACTTGAACCCTAGCATCCCTTTTCTGAGGAGAACTTTAGCCAAAAATAGCCGATCTACAAGCTCACAACGCCTCGCGCTGCGAGGCGTTGTGAGCTTGTAGATCTGCTATTTTTGGCAAAGAGGTATAGGTGATGTGGGGAAAAAAATGGCAGACCACGTAAACAAAAAATGTTGAATCTGAAACGCAATTTTATACGGTATAGAGGGGGTCCATGCTTCATCTCTCTCTCAGCTGGGGGGTCCTTGGCCTGAAAACATTGAAGACCCCTGCTGTATGTATATACAGGCTGGGTTTATAGTGAATTGTCACTTAATCAGTTATAAATAAATATAAATATATATATTTATTTATTTTAAGTTACGGATCTACCAGGTAAGCTTGTGGATTACCTGGATTATCTATATCTGATATTGATTACAAAAAAAGAAAACGATTTTATTCAAATCGATAATTTTGTATAATCCATTCAGTTGATTAGTTTGATTAACCGTTGCACCTGTAGTGTGTTGTATTCTCTGATCACTTTGATTTGTGTTGTATGTGTGTATGTGTGTGTGTCTCCTGTAGCTGAAGACTGAGACAGAGCTGTCATCTCAGCAGCAAGGCAGACTCAACGAGGTCATCAGATCCATGACACAAGTACAGAATACACCTTCTACCTTAACTGTTTCCCACATAGTGGGTCGTGGACCCATTTTTAGGGGTCGCAAGTAAATATCCCTTTTTGTATCCATCAATTTGATTTAACTAGTCCATACCAGGGGATTGTGCGCATCCAAACTATATGCAGGCTTTTGGGTCATCGGTTTTAATGACCAATCAATGACAAGAAAAGTCATTTTACAAGGTTTTAAAGAAAAAAATCCCATGTTATTTCTCAGGTTAGGAAGTGCTGTTTTTGTTATTAGATTTAGTCCTGGTTTGTAGCTTTAACCACTTTGTACTTGTGCAAAACGGACCTCAGTTAGCACTTTATTGGTGCAGTCTTTTTTCCCCTGTACACCAAATGTCTTTGCCGAAAGTAGGAGATCTACAAGCTCACAACGGCTCGTGTTGGGAGGCGTTGTGAGCTTGTGGATCTTCTATTTTACCCCCAGAATAGGTCTGAAGTGGTTAATGTGTCCTGTGTCTCCTGTGTCTCCCGTGTCTCTTGTGTCTCCTGTGTCTCCGGTATAGATCATAACGTTCTCAGGAGCCATAGGGCTGCAGTCCAACAGTGCCTGTCTGGTGGGACACCTGCATTTGGCCCACATGACCTGCAGCCACAGCCACACAGCAGGTGAGAACACAGTGACACCTTCCGGCAAAGAATGAGAACCTCATCTCTTTTGGTTTGACCACTTTTCTTATAGAGAGCAGGGGTGTCAAAACTGTCGGTCGAATGCGCCTCCCGAAAGGGGTCCGACCTGGCCCTCCAGGAGAGAGCAGAGCGAACCCATTTATCAGCTAAAATGTAGGCTCTATGCATAGCAGCCATATTGGAAAGAAATTGGGCTTCTTCTTACTTCCTTCACAGGTGTTACCAATGATACTAATGAAGGCTCTGTTCCATTCTGGTCAGGGTGCTGATATCGTGCATGTTGGCTCACTAGAAACACTCCATTTTGGTTCCAAAATGGCCCCTTATGGTGAGTGTGTAACTCTGAGAGTGTACAAATGGAACCAAATGGACCCGTATTTGGTTCCATTTGTACACTCTCAGAGTTATGGAAAATAAGACTTGAAAATAAGACAACCACTATGCCACACTAAATGGAACAGAGCCTTAATTAGTATCATTGGTAACACCTGTGAAGGAAGTAAGGAAGGGGCCCAATTCATTCCCAATATGGCTGCTGTGCATAGAGCCTATTCCAATTTTGTCTGCAATGATATATGTTTTTGTTTCATCGCTTCCAATTTCAGTTTTGTATCCCGTATCGGTGTATTCTGTGTGAGTTCCCACTCCTGATTGGATGAAATTTGTATCCCAACCTGAACATTTATTTTCTGTCCATTAAAGACCTGGAGAGACGGGGAGACCCCCTCTTACTGAGCAAACACAATATTAGACCCATTTAACACTTCATTGTATTACCTTGACATGTTTTATTTTCCTGTTCCGTCCTGTGTTGTCCGGTGTGTGTCTGTCCTCTCTCAGTTCCTCAGGACTTCAGTTACCTTCCAGAGAAGAGCGTCATCAGAGCTATCATCGACCACGTCTCAGAGGCCGGGAGGAAAGGTCTGCGCTTACAATCACATTAGAAGAAACACAGGGCCTTGTTTCCAGCCCTTTAACCACTTAAGCCTCATGTACTTTGTCGTTCTTCCTTCTTTGAAGACCGCATCCCCGCTGACATTTCCAATCCGACAATAGCCACACGACACTATCGTATGATCAATAGGGCTTAAGCTGTTAGGGGCCGTCCACACCAAGCATGGTATCACTATAATGATGGCTAACGTTAATGATGCGAGCAACCACACTTAACCCATTAAGGCCTGAGGCCGATTCTACAAAAAAAAATTCTAAAGTCTTCTAAATCCTAACAGTTTTTTAAAAAAAAACTTGTGTTACTACAGTATGTCAGTGGTTCTCAAACTTTTTCATGTCAAGGACCCCAAAAATGTATATGTATTTGGCCACGGACCCCCATCTCAAAATATGTTGTTCCAGGGGACCCCCAGAAGCAAAGATTTGAGTTACAAATGTTCGTAAAAAAATATATATATTCAAAGATTTGCACACATTTCTAACAATTTCTAAAAAATAGCAGATCTACAAGCTCATAGCGCAATGAGCTTGTAGATCTGCTATTTTTGAATAGCCCAAAGTGTAAAATAATGCCGCTGTAAGCGGTGGTGGTAAGCGTGCACTACACTCTCCAGCTGTACGGAGTGCAGAGGCAGAACAAGAAAACCAGAAGCGTTTTACTTCACAAAATTCTATCTATTCATCTATCCTTGACTATCCTCTCTCTCTCATACCCTTGACCACCCAGGTCCAGAATTTGCCCACCCAGGCGTGGTGAAGGTTGCCCTGGCGTGCCTGGCGTCGGTGGGGGCCAGTTTCCAGTACCCGCCAGTCAACTGGAGCGCCATCCTGTCGCCACTCATGAGACTCAACTTCGGTAAGACCACTGTGGAGAGTCCTCAGTTGATCCTTTAACCCAGTGCTTCTCAAACTTTTTCATGTCAAGGACCCCTAAATGAATGTGTATTTGGCCGCGGACCCCCATCTGAATAGATGCTGTGCCAAGGAACCCAGATTGGTGGTGTTCAAAATATTCAAACATTTTCAAAGAATGTCAAGATTTTTTGAAAATAGCTGATGCATATAGGGCCCTGGGGGTCCCCGGACCCCACTTTGAGAACCCCTGCGTTAGACCACGGACAACCATTTGTACACTCAGAGTTACAGCCACATAAGGGTCCATTTGGTTCTTCTATCCATCATTTATCTGGGGACCCCCTGGAAGCCCCTCAAGGACCCCTGGGGATCCCCGGACCCCACTTTGAGAACCAATGCTTTAACCCATTTTGAAGAATCTGTGTCATTTTTAGATTTATCGGGCTATTAAAATGGAGTTTGAATTTACAATGGGTTTGTATAGGAAGGGGGCGTGTCTGATAAAATTCATATCAAATATCTAAATACTGAATCGAGCAACCTAAAAACTGTCTGGGGGGCTCACAAAGGCCTGAGTAGACGATAAAATGACAAAACGTTTTTTTGAAAGTGAAATTTCCCTTTAATGTCCTCCCTTCACAGGACAGGATACGCAGCATCAGTGTGCGGTGCTGGCGGCGAGCCAGGTGCAGACGTCCCAGAGTGCATCACTCTTCCTGGGCTCGTGGCTGGCCCCTCCCCTCGTCCACAGTCTCAGCGTGAGTCCTGCCGTTTTCATCACATGTTCCCCAAAATTTGCTGTGTTTGGCCGCCGACCCCCATCTCAAAATATTTAGTTCCAGGGACCCCCAGAAGCAAAGATTTGAGTTACAAATGTTCCCTTTGAAAATGTATATAGGCTACATATTCAAATATTTGCACAAATGTTCAAGATTTTTCAAAAATAGCAGATCTACAAGCTCATAGCGCGGCACTTGGTGCCGCGCTATGAGCTTGTAGATCTGCTATTTTTGAATAGCCAAAGTATAAAATATGACTAAAGTGGTAACACAGATGTGGCCGCTGTCAGTTGTGTTGTTGTTTGTTTACTGTCTAATTGAAGCACAAATATTTTAAACACATTAACCCTGGCATCTACTGTATATTTTGGGCAATTTCTTATGAAAAAGATGAAGAAAATTGTTCAAATGTAAAAAGCGAAATAAAACATTCTAGAAGAAAATCTAAAGACTTCATAAACAAATGAAGATAAAAAGGAATGCAAAGAAATTCTAGACTAGATAAAATAGCCTCTTTACAACTTCACAACACGTCACCACTTCTGAGGTGGTTGAGTGGTTATTTTCGCAGCACGATTCCGCAGCAAAATTCCGGCTTACAATGGAATTTGATTTGATCATTTTTTTTCTTTTTAGCGGCGCTAGCCGCTCTATACCTGACTTTGTCCGTGTTCACCGCCAACGTTCTGATTGGTCAGACCCGTCAACGTTCTGATTGGTCAGACCCGTCAACGTTCTGATTGGTCAGACCCGTCAACAAAGTGATTGGTCAAGCTTCACGTGACACATGGCTATATACTGTATAAACACATTATAAACACATATCGATGACAAAATGTATCAAAGGCGCCGCTACCTTCACACAGGGTGTGATTTTTACTTTTACAAATGTTAGACCAGGGGTCTTCAACGTTTTCAGGCCAAGGACCCCCTAGCTGAGAGAGAGATGAAGCAGGGACCCCCTCTATATTGTATAAAAAATGTGTTTCAGATTTAACTTTTTTTTGTTTACTTGGTCTGCTCTTTTTTCGCTCTACACCAAACACCTCTTTGCCAAAAAAAAATGCCGATCTACAAGCTCACAACGCCTCGCGCTGCGAGGCGTTGTGAGCTTGTCGATCTGCTATTTTTTGGCTAAAGTTCTCCTCAGAAAAGGGATGCTAGGGTTCAAGTGGTTAAGGTAAAAAAAAAATCATATCACACAAAGATTAGGCGGACCCCCTGTAGTAACTCTGAGGACCCCCTAGGGGTCCCTGACCCCCTGTTTAAGACCCCTGTGTTAGACTATATCAAGCCGTCAGTAAACCCAAGCATCAATCCTCTCTCCCCCACGGCACACACTATGTCCTCGTACCTCCAGTACGAGACGCGGGGCCGCCTGTACGAGACTCTGTCGGCGTGGATGAAACACGTGTCGGAGGACAAGCTGCAGGTGTTCGTGGAGAGCCTGGGCGTCGGCCACTTCCAGGAGGACGTCCGGGCCCAGCGGGGGTCCCTGTGCCGGGCCCTGCTGAGGGGCCTGGCCCAGGCCATGGCTCTGCCCAACCCCCCCAGCACCTGCTGGGCCGTCCTCCGCTCCACCGCGGAGAAGATCTTCACCTTGCTGCCCGACCGCATACAGGTACAATAATAACACCAGTGGTTCTCTACCCTTTTTTTTTTACTGTCAAGGATCCCGAGTTACATATGCATTAGACCAGTGGTTCTCAACCTGTGTGAGCCCCAGGGGGGTCCCACATGATTTTATTTTGGGGGGGGGGGGGTCCCCAGATGACAGTGTCGATTTAAGGACTTTTAAGACCTAAAATAAAATGAAGAAAATAAAAAGAGCATCACTGCATCAAAGGTTTTCAACAAAACTATACTAAACATTGGCCACATTGAAGAATTAAGAAAGAGGCAAAAAAATAATAATAGCAGATCTACAAGCTCACAACGCCTCGCGTTGCGAGGTGTTGTGAGCTTGTAGATCTGCTATTTTCACGATATGTATGTGTGGAACCGAGTCAAACTAAATGTAATACCTCAACTCCAACATTCCAAGTGCTTGTCAAGGTGGGGGAGTCCCCTGTTCAAATATGATTATTTTGGGGGTGGGCGTCCCCAGTTCAAATATGATTATTTTCGGGGGTCCCGGTTCAAATATGATTATTTTCGGGGGTCACGGCCTGAAGAGGTTGAGAACCACTGCAGTCACCATGAACCCCCGGCTCTTAGCGGTCAAACCAGTGACTTTGGGAATAGGCTCTATTCACAGCAGCCATATTATGAAGACATTCACATGTGTTACCAATGATACTAATGAAGGCTCTGTTCCATTCTGGTCCCCAGCACCCTGGACAGAGTCAGGGTGCTGGGGGGTAATGTCTGCATTCCGACATCTCACTACTCCGACTAGTGGCTTCCGCATGCGGTTAGGGTTAGGTATAGGGTTAGTTAACGTCGGAAAGGCGACATGTAACCGGGTGCTGGTATTGTGCATGTTGGCCCACTGGAAACACTCTGTTACACCAGTGGGTCTACAGTTGGGGTCCAGGGACCCTCATGGGCTTCCAAATGGCCCCTTACAGGTGTGTAACGGGTCCATTTGGTTCCATTTCTACACTCTCAGAGTTATGGGGCTCGTGGAAACCACTGTGCTGGACTAAATGGAACAGAGCCTTCATTAGTATCATTGGTAAACACCTGTGAAGGAAGTAATAATATGGCTGCTGTGCATAGAGCCTATCCCAGACAGCCTCTCTATCCACTCATCCACAGCTGCCCATAAAGCTTTCTATCAGTAACAAGCGGAGGTCACATGGTCAATCCTAAACACATCAATAATGTCGTTATGTTAACTGTTATACACAACTATGAAACGAGACCGTGTGTGTGTAGTACCTCTGCTGGCCAGCAGATGGGGCGCATTCCTAACAATGGTGGTTCCTTATACCAGTGGTTTTCAAACTTTTTCATGTCAAGGACCCCCAAAATGATATGTATTTGGCTGCAGACCCCCCATCTCAAAAATATGTTGTGCTAGCTAGGGACCTCCAGAAGAAAATATTTGAGTTAAAAATGTTTTTAAAAATATATATAGGTCTTAAGATTTGCACACATTTTTCAAGATTTTTCAAAAATAGCAGATCTACAAGCTCATAGTGTAGCACGAAGTGACGCGCTATGAGCTTGTATATCTGCTATTTTTGAATAGCCAAACAAGGTTAAAGTGGTTCAAATGATTGTGACACTATATTAACTCATTTTGCTGGGGACCCCCCTGGTACTCCATGGACCCCTGGGGGTCCCCGGACCCCACTTTGAGAACCAATGCCTTATACCACGTCATTAAGTATGTCTGCAATGATACATACTTTTGTGTATGTCCTCGAAAGTATGTTTAACAATAAATACTATACATATTTAGTATGTAGTAGATAGTATGTGATGTTGAAAGCAGCCTGAGTATGGCTCCCAATTTATTATGAATGTATTACAATGACAGTATGTATTAGCAACATCCTGGGGCAGTCGTAGCAGGTAAATGTTGGCGTAATCCTTAAAGGATACTTAAAGGGATAGTTCACCCCAAAATATATTTTTTTCTATGGATTAGTCAGCCCATGGAGACTTGAATTCATGGATATTTTTGTCACATTCCTAAGCCAATAATTTGACACGGAGACACAAGGATCTTATTGAACTCTCTTTGTTCATGTCTTTTCCCTCCACAAATATCCTCCATCCCTGCACAACAGTTGTACCCAAAACATTCCCATGTATTAAAACGAATCTCATTGGTTCTCATGGGTGTTGTTTCAGGACAGCGATGTGGAGCTGTATGAAGGGATCACCAAATGTCTGTCTGAGCTACCGGACACCGAGATCGACCGGATCACACAGGTCACCGAGGTATGAGATCGCACGCACGCACGCACGCACGCACGCACGCACACACACACACACACAGTCTTACATATTAAACAACCATAAACTGCATACGAAAGGGATGGAAAAAAATGTGAAAGTGCAATTTTTGTATATTTGAAGGTCAATTTATGCTTTTCGTGACAGCATTCCCCACATTAAAACTTAGTGTGCAGAGAGAACTGTGTAGGGCCTCAAAGAAACTAGGATACCAGGTAAACAATGAACCTACTAGTCTAAACAACATGCTATGTAAACAACATTCTTAACCACTTTAAATCCCAGCATCCGTTGCAAAACTTTCACAGAAAAAAAAGCAGATCTACAAGCTCAAAATGCATCGATGGTTGAGACGCAGTGTGAGCTTGTGAGCTTGCTATTTTCAGCGAAGATATTTCATGTAGAGTGAAAACAGAAAAGTTACCAGTATAGAGCCCTGAGGGACTCAGCCAAGCGTAGGGTTTTAAGACGCAATTTTTTTTACTTCTGACATTCAATCCTACCCAACCAGGCAAAGTAATGACTTTAATTTACCCTTTTTTGTCTTACTTCAAAACATACATTTTTCATCAAATTTAGAGGCCCTCAGTTGTGGAACTCTCTAGACGCATCACTCAAGTCATCACTATCCTTGCCAATATTTAAGAAACATTAAAAAAAAAATATATATATATATATATAATTTCTTCCTCAATGGTCCATATGATTTTAGTTCTGATGTGTAATTTGTACTAATTAGTTTTTCTGTCTTTTTGTTCTTCTCTGCAGTATTTGTGTCTTATTTCTTTATTGCACTTATTATTTTGTATTGTGTGTGTGTGTGTGTGTGTGTGTGTGTGTGTGTGTGCGTGTGTGTGTGTGTGTGTGTGTGTGTGTGCGTGTGCGTGTGTACGTGTGCGTACAGACAAACATGGAGAAGAGCTGCTTCGTCCTGACCTACCTGACCTCCCAGGGCAGAGTGCCCCTCCTGGGCCTCAATGATGTCATCGCTGCCGTGCTCCGTGGTTGGCCTAGCCAGAGAGTCGGCTGGCTCCTCCTACACACCTTCTACCAATGCCGTCTTGCCTCCTCCGGCCCCAACACAGGTCAGTCATTTACAAGGAGCCAACCGGCTTCCAGAGCTGGGTGTCTTCAGGTTCATTCACAGGTTTCCTAGGGAGTTTACTGGGGAAACAGATCAGTGCACCAATTATGGGCATCGCTTCCGGTTGTCTCCCATTCATTTGAGTGATCAGTGTCAGTCAATAAGCAAGGGATAATTCATGGGGAGCGGGTCATTATTGAGAAATAAAACCTGACAGGGTGATTAGACGCGTACACGAACAACAAAACGAAGGATTTCATTGCTTACGCTAATGAAAGTATTCCATTAATTTATGCCAAGTGTGTCGCCTCGGAAAACGACGGGAAGTGTTGATAAAATAGAATTAATATTCGGTTACTGTATACTCACTTCAAATTAGGGGTGGGACGATATATCGCAATATATCGAATATCGGGATATTATTGTTATCGAGGGCCTAATATCGCCACAGATATCGTATCGTGAGATACCCATATCGTCCCACCCCTACTTCAAATGCTTTCAAAAACATTCTTGAGAGCAATGTTTAGCTGTAAATGGACATGGTGTGTTTGTTTACATGGCTGTCATGTTGGATACGGCATTAAATCAATCAAGCAAGCTGATTGATACGAGCAGGTGCTCTGAGTCTTTGATTAGACAGCGGTCTGTTATTGAGTTTAGCGGTCATTATTCAGAAATAACGCGACCACTGAATTCAGTGCTTGACCAATCAGAATCAAGCATTCAACCAAGCCGTGTAATAATAATGTGTAGTGTAACCTTCCAAATAATTGCGGCTGCATGACGACAGGAACGTCCTCCTGCATCATGAACAGCCCGCCGTCTGACTGGCAGCTGTCATTGTTTACAATTTAGGCATTTAGCAGACGCTCAAGGACAACACAAGATAATACATCAAATGCATAGAAATAGTAATCTAGGATCATAAGCCAAGAAGCTAGCATCAGTCTTCTTATTTTTGAGCAAAACGCGATTGAAAATAAAAGCCTGGAGATCGAGGCTAGCATCAGTCTAACAGTAGAATATCCCCAAAAAATCGATAATCTGTACATTACACACTGTACTATACACACTATAGCAGTGGTTCTCAAACTTTTTCATGTCAAGGACCCCCAAATTGACACTTATTAGCCCGCGGACCCCCATTTGAAAACCCCCATAAGAGATTTTTTTTTACGGCTCTAAAGCAGTGATTCTCAACCATTTTAATTTCAAGGACCCCCAGTTTGACATGCATTAGGCTACGGACCCCCATTTAATGGCATTTCTATCTCTGGGACCCCAATTCATATTGTGAAATCAATGTTAATCTAACTCTGAGAGTGTACAAATGGAACCAAATGGACCCGTTAGGGTCCATTTGGTTCCATATGTACACTCTCAGAGTTACAGACCCATAAGGGTCCATTTGTTTCCTGTCCATCATTTAGCTGGGTACCCCCTGGAACCCCCTCAAGTACCCCTGGGGGTCCCCGGACCCCACTTTGAGAACCAATGCACTATAGGATGCCAGGTCGACAATGACCTGGCATCTGTCTACATAACATGCTATCTAAATAACATTTTAGCCTTTGCATAAGCCTGCGATGTCGTCGAGGCTCGGGCAAGAGCTATGGGCTAAAGTGGAGTCTGAAGTGGTGAGTCTTCAGATTAAGGCGGGAGATAGGCTCTATGCACAGCAGCCATATTGGAAAGAAATTGGGCCTCTTCTTACTTCCTTCACAGGTGTTACCAATGATACTAATGAAGGCTCTGTTCCATTCTGGTCAGGGTGCTGATATCGTGCATGTTGGCTCACTAGAAACACTCCATTTTGGTTCCCAAATGCCCCCTTATGGTGGGTGTTACGGGTCCATTTGGTTCCATTTGTACACTCTCAGAGTTATGGGGGTCCTTGAAAATAAGACAACCACTATGCCACACTAAATGGAACAGAGCCTTAATTACTATCATTGGTAACACCTGCGAAGGAAGTAAGGAAGGGGCCCAATTCATTCCCAATATGGCTGCTGTGCATAGAGCCTATCGGGAGTGAGTCTGCTGTTCTTACCGCAATGAGTAGTCATTCCACAGTTTGACAGCCAGGAGGGAGAAGAGCAGTGGTGGAAATAGTACTAAAATATTTTACTTAAGTAAAGGTACCAATATTGCAATGTAGAAATACTCTGTTACAAGTTAAAGTTCGGAATAAAAAATGTACTTGAGTAAAAGTACAAAAGTATTGATATCAAAATGTCCTTAAATTATCAAAAGTAAAAGGACTAGTTACGCAGAATGTCCCATTTCACTAGTTTTCAAACATTCATTAAAATCCTTTGAAAATAGCAGATCTACAAGCTCACAATGTGTCGTATCGTGAGCTTGTAGATATGCTATTTTCAAATGGCCAAAATGTAAATACTGTAGGGTTGAAGTGGTTAATGTATGTTTTGTAATAATAATCAAAATCTAAAGTAACTAGTAACTAAAGTTTTCAAGAGGAGTAAAAGTACAATATTTGCCTGAAATGTAGTGGAGTAGAAGTGAAAGTATTGAAAATTGGAAATACTCAAGTAAAGTAGACATGTGTCAAAATTGTACTTAAGTGCAGTACTTGAGTAAATGTACTTAGTTACTTTACACCACTGGAGAAGAGTCTGGGACGTGTTGAGCGTTGTCCAGGATGTTTTAGGGGAGGTTCTGACAACTTCCCTGTGTTAGCTGATCAGTGTGATTCTAACTGTACTGTATGTGATATTAGACATGTGAGCTGCTCTTCTACTCTGTACCTGCAGGGGTCTCTAAACGCATGGAGTGGTTACTGGAGCTGATGGGCCACATCAGGAACATAGTCTATGGTGCCACCACCGTTAAGTGCAACACCAAACAGGTATGGATTACATAAGAATAAACTGTATTTATATACTGCACTGTAGCACTTATGTTTGCTATAAAACAAAGGATGTAAATAAAAGAGTGAAATAAATAACTGATGTATATGTTTATAGAAAGAACCACTTGCAAACATAAGATAAGCACACATGTCACACAGCTAAATTATTGTTACTGTATGCATTAAAATAGATACAACATTATGTCCCAAAAGCAGTGACGTTTCCAGATGTTGACTCTGTTTTTTTTAACGTGTGGGTGAGAGTTTGACCTCTCTGTAAACCTGACCCCCAGTAATGGAATGACCGGTCTTCCCTGGGATGTTCTGTGGAACGCTGGGCATGTCACACGTTCCTGTACGGACGTGCTTATAGGGGCAAAAAGAAAACATACTTGACTTGTAGATTTATTGAGCAGGGAAGTTTTGGGGAGGCTGTGGGCGCTTGGGGCGTGTCTTCTCCTCCGCGTCACCAGCGCCCTTACCCTAGGTGGGGTTGGCGAAAGGGCCTACTCTGTGTGGAGTTTGCATGTTCTCCCCGTGTCTCCTAGGGTAGTTAATACCCTCACAAAAACATGCAGTAATCCTGGTCTCTATACTGCCTCCCCTTGGTCAGCCGGGGCGCCTGATGGAGGGGAAGGGAACTGGTTGGAATAACGTGTTCCTTCCACGCGCTACGTCCAACCAGGGAAACCCCCCCCTGTCAGGTGACAAGAAGGTCATTTGGCTCTCATGCATTGAAGGAGGCATGAGCTCGGCCCTGGGCTCCCTAGACTGGTGAGGGGAGTGTAGTGCCCAGGATCACTTAGACTATTGGTACTGGGTGAAGAAAAGGGTTACAAAATGGACAGGGAAGGTTTTTTTTAAACCACACCAGGGTACACGTGGACAGGGACATTTAACTTGTTAGAAAGGATGTGATTAGTTAGTGTTAAGTGTTGATTTCATGTACCCATACAACCCTCCATCCACACACGCAGGCCACAGACTTCCTGCTCCAGGTGTTTGCCGGGGCGGTGGCCGCATGGGGAGACCACTCCATGCCTCTCCTCCTGGGGATGAGAGCCTGCTGGTTCCCCTGGCAGGATGGCTCCTCCTCAGAGCCCCCCTCTCTGCCTCACCTCCTGTACGGAGAGGAGGCGCTCACCGAGTCCTCCCTGTCCCTCTGTCTGCTGGCTCTGTCTCACAGCCTGCCACAGCTGCTCTCTAAGGAGCCCTGGAGCAGCCAGCTCAACAAGGTTGGTCTGATTTATATCTCTCACAACTATAGGCTCTATGCACAGCAGCCATATTGTGAAGAAATTCACAGGTGTTACCAATGATGCTAATGAAGGCTCTGTTCCATTTAGTGTAGCACAGTGGTTCTCAAGACTTTTTAATTTCCACGACCACCATAACTCTGAGAGTGTACAAATGGAACCAAATGGACCCTTACGGGTCCATTTGGTTCCATTTGTACACTCAGAGTTACACACCCGTAAGAGGCCATTTGGAACCCCCTCATGGAACCATGAGCACCCTGACTCTGTTTGAACAGAATGGAACAGAGCCTTCATTAGCATCATTGGTAACACCTGTGAATTTCTTCACAATATGGCTGCTGTGCATAGAGCCTATCTCCGAATGTTATATAGAGTCTGGAACTACACCTCCTGAATGTTATATAGAGTCTGGAACTACACCTCCTGAATGCTATATAGAGCCTGGAACTACACCTCCTGAATGTTATATAGAGTCTGGAACTACACCTCCTGAATGTTATATAGAGTCTGGAACTACACCTCCTGAATGTTATATAGAGCCTGGAACTACACCTCCTGAATGTTATATATAGTCTGGAACTACACCTCCTGAATGTTATATATAGTCTGGAACTACACCTCCTGAATGTTATATAGAGCCTGGAACTACACCTCCTGAATGTTATATAGAGCCTGGAACTACACCTCCTGAATGCTATATAGAGTCTGGAACTACACCTCCTGAATGTTATATAGAGTCTGGAACTACACCTCCTGAATGTTATATAGAGTCTGGAACTACACCTCCTGAATGTTATATAGAGTCTGGAACTACACCTCCTGAATGCTATATAGAGTCTGGAACTACACCTCCTGAATGTTATATAGAGTCTGGAACTACACCTCCTGAATGTTATATAGAGTCTGGAACTACACCTCCTGAATGTTATATAGAGTCTGGAACTACACCTCCTGAATGCTATATAGAGTGGAACTACACCTCCTGAATGTTATATAGAGTCTGGAACTACACCTCCTGAATGTTATGTAGAGTCTGGAACTACACCTCCTGAATGTTATATAGAGTCTGGAACTACACCTCCTGAATGTTATGTAGAGTATGGAACTACACCTCCTGAATGCTATATAGAGTCTGGAACTACACCTCCTGAATGTTATATAGAGTCTGGAACTACACCTCCTGAATGTTATATAGAGTCTGGAACTACACCTCCTGAATGTTATATAGAGTCTGGAACTACACCTCCTGAAATCCGAGAACGGAAGCTGTCATCTGTTAGTCATTTCCGTTCACGAAAATATCTTTATTTTTGAATTTCCATTTCTAATAAGCAGCAAGCTATGCTTTGAATATTTTGATTTATATTAGAACAAATTTGTGCGACTGTAAAGACTAAACGGAAGCGGGAGGAGGAGACGTCATATTCGCTTTATCCTCTGATCATTGTCAGAGCTTCTGTTGCTCCAGACTGTATGACTGAAGCATTTGAACTGTTGGGCGACAACAGTCAGGTTCACAAGACTAGTGTCCGGTGGAAACCTTTTATGTCCAAAACTGTTACTTTTCAGTAAGTAACCCGTTTTCCAATGGATCCACTGAGGTTGATATGTCACAAGATTGACACAAGCTCTTGTTGATACTTTGAATTGGTTCAGTATTAAAACAAAAAAAAAGACAGACACACGTAACCACTTTAACTCTTTCAGACCTGGAACACATCTATGTCACTTTAGATTTCTTTGGCTATTCAAAAGTGTGTACCATTCATGGGTGGGTGTGTGCGTGCGTGCGTGCGTGTGTGCGCGTGTGTGTGTGTGTGTGTGTGTGTGTGTGTGTGCGTGTGTGTGTGTGTGTGTGTGTGTGTGTGCGTGTGTGTGCGTGCGTGCGCGTGCGTGTGTGTGTGTGTTTCAGTTCATAGACTGGCTCTTCAGTCTGACAGAAAGCCCAGAGGACTGTTGGTCAGCCGCATCCATCACCACAGTCAGAGGTGAGAGGAAACACTGCTTAATAGTTTTTACACATAATATTATACAATATTGTTTAATAGCCTTCCATTCATTGTACTTACACAACCACCACACATTTTTTATGGGGTAAATGTAGTTGCTGTGAAACCTGAACTTACGATGCATCATTGCCACTGGAAGCCAGCACAATAAGTCCCTTTTCATGGCAGACATATCGGTTCTGTGCATAATTATAGTCCCAGTTCACAGGTTTGACCAGGGAAACATCTGATAACTTTAATAGATGCCTGATGAAGGTCCGAGTGACCGAAACGTTGAATCCTTACCATTAAATATATATTTTTGTTGTAAGTGAAGACAGTGTGCGGGACTCCCCCTCCCCTCTTTTTTCTACTATAAATGTGGACTCAAATGCGTGTGTCCTTGCAGCCGCCCTGCTGTCCCTCAAGACATGTGCAGAGTTCCAGAAAAAGGCGGTTTGGACCAGAGCTTACGGCTGGTAGCCTGATGATGAAACTTCCTGTTTCAACGTCCTCCTGGCACAGACACGTTTCCTCATCATCATCACCACACGATGCCGCCAATCAGCCGCACGCGCTCAGTCCAGCCGCCTTGATTTCTTTATTGGCTAATTCTGTTGCCGAGTGCGGAAACAATTTAACAATCTTCACCACTTAAACCCCAGCAAATTGAACATCTTAAAGGAGTAGTTCACCCAAAAAAATGACTTATCAATTACACCACCCATGAAGCTTTGAATTCATGGAGATTTGTTTTTGTTTTTGTCGCATTCCTTAGCCAATAATTACATTTTCAGCGGAAAGATGCTTATGTATCCGGTAGGAGACTCAAAGGAGTCTCTTACTGGAAATACACCCAGTCATCAAATTATTGGCCGAGGAATGTGTCAAAAACAAAAAAGTCTCCATGAATTCAAGGCTTCATGTAATTGATAGAAAGTAAGTCATTTTTTGGGTGAACTATTCCTTTAACCACTTAAACCCCCAGTATAGGGCTCTATACTAGTGTATTTTATTTTAGTTTTTTTTGCTCTACATTAAATATCTTCTCTGAAAATAGCAGATCTGCTAGATCTGCTATTTTCTGCTAAAGTGTTAACGAGAATTCAGATGCTGATGGGGTTATAGTGGTTAAAGTTGGGGGGGTGGGGGTGATGTCTTTTTGTGGAGGACTGTTGAGAGGATTTTTATTCTCCCTCCAAAATAACAGATCTACAAGCTGCAAGCTTTTGGATCAGTCACAGTGTTTACACAAGCCTCGACCATTTTTCTAGATTTTTTTATTTTTATGTTTGCTTATGTTTTGGCATTCCATAAAAGTTACAGAATGAACTAGAATTTTCTTTGACAGTGTTAGGGTATAACTCACTGTACAGTATATTGTTAAAAGTCCAATTAAAGCATTTGAGTTAAAAATGGAGCTATCAGGAACTATTTTTCTGGGCGTATTGATAAGCTAATGTGCACATTGGAATGGCTTTTTAGAAGAGTACACTCATGTTTTGTTAAAATACAGGACATGTGTTGAATACAGGGCTAATCTCTAATAGCTAGAAGTCCCAAGGTTGCATCAGAAACCACACACTAACATACTACACAGTCAACACAGGCAGGTCCCAAGTCAAGTCCAAGTCTTACACGTTTCGAGTCCCAAACAAGTAGTGAACTTTTAGTTTCGAGTCCCAAACGTCATAATGCCAATTGATATGTAAAGATTGACGTTAATCACGTGCATTGTTGACAATTTGTATTTATTTTCTTCCAGTCCAACAGAACGTAGTGCTGATAATGTACTTTTAATTTCCTCCTTGAGGACAGAGTTTAATCCAACCATTTTACATGTCATACAAAAGGTAATCAGATAAACTTAAATAATTAGAAACTTGGACTCTGCACAAAAAAAGGAAGACTGAAATACTATTAAACATGAATATTGATGCTCTGATTCATTGCAGTATTTAAAAACTATTTTCTTTAATTAAAAAGCATTGTATCTGTATTTTGAATACTTTTTAGTATTTGTGTCTTGAGCCGAATGTCAAACTCCAAAAATAATTGACATTATACATTCAACATACTGTCACAACTAACTACAGTTTGAATAACTGTCTATACCAGGGGTAAGGCAATGCAAGGCAAGTATGTGTTTAGTACATTTCAACAAGGCAATTCAATGTGCTTTACATAGAACATCAAGCAAAGGAAACACATTTATACAATGACATTAGGATGCATGAAACAAAAGAAGTACGACATTAGGATGCATGAAACAAAAGAAGTACAAATAACACACAATTACAGTGCAGATGGAAAACGAAATGTAGACTCTCATTACTAACGGAACACATTTTCTCTCAAGCGTTTGTATTTAAAACACTTCCGGGATCAACAGTGAGGAGCGCACCTGGGTGAGCGTGTGCATGTGAACTCCACTAGCGTTAAACCCCCTCGGCTCGCATACAAACAAACAAATTCTCCATAAATTCACGGTTTCATAGGTTGAGTTTTTTAGATTAAAAATTAGAAAATGTGCTCCTCGGAGCACAGGTCTCCGCCAGTACTGTTCCTGATTAATCCTGTCTTACCTATTTATATTACATATTGTCACGTGTCACTTGACCAATGTTAGCTTGGCTGATGGAAGCTCACTTCAAAAAATATAAATTATTTTTTGAAGTGCGTTACCTATTTATAGGTTTCTATTTCATCATGCGTCTCGCTAGCCAATCAAAGCAAAGAGTCAGCCAATCACGGTACGTGTCACGTGAAGCTTGACCAATGTTAGCTTGGCGGACACACGGAAGGACGGAGACGAAAACATACTCTCCACCTCTGGCGGAGACAAAAAGTAATTGTGGGGGTAAAATAACCCTTTGTGTGTTTAATACTGTTGACAAGTTGCACCTGTTGTATTTATCTTTAAGATTCCAGTCAGTTGTTGAGCTGATGTCCACGATGTCACTTCCTTTTCTGCTTCTTATTCCACTTGTCCAACTGCTGTCTGCGTTCCTGCCACAGCTGATACACTGTGACACAAGCCCCTGAGAAGACACAAAAACATCTCTGTATGCACTCCTTAACTAGCTGCCACACTGTGACACAAGCCCCTGAGAAGACACAAAAACATCTCTGTATGCACTCCTGAACTAGCTGCCACACTGTGACACAAGCCCCTGAGAAGACGCGTGTGCGTATGTGTGTGTACATGAGAGCTGCTTATCAGTAGTCTTGGAGTCGACAGCTTAAACAGCGCCGCGCAGCTCAACGGTGAGATTTCTGGCACCGAACGTAATGTTATTATAAAATTCTGGCACCGAATGTGTTCATTGTGTCTTTGGCCATTGAACATTGGAACACATGAAGCCTTTTTGGCTTCGTAATCAAAAATTGCACAGGGCAGATATGACAAATAACTGAAATATTCAAAGACATTATTGACATATTTAATACTTTAGAAATAGCTGAAAGCTTACCTTGTAGATCTGCTATTTCTGCTTTTTTTATATTTGAAAATGTGTGAACATTTTTCAACATGGAAACGATTGTGACGATTGCGCAAACATAATTGCGATTATCTCAAATAATTGCGATTAGACGATTATGTAATAATTGTGACCTACAGTAGGCCTAGGGAGGAACGCGGGTTGTCTTACCAACAGCGAGGATGGGCAGGTAGATCTTCAAGACCAGGTGGAGGGGGAAGCGTGGAGGGACATGTAGGGTCAGCTGGGTGTATGTGCTGCTGGAGGGCTCCAGGTAGGGCAGGGCCTGGTACACCGTAATTCCTACAGACGCCACATCAGAGACAGTAACATCAACACAGCAGTTATAATGTGACATGATGATGACGTGACAAAATATCTACTGCATTGCTAACGTTGTCTTAAGCCATTCAAACCGGGAATTATTATTGTGCAAATATTTGAATACAGTATATATATATTTTAAAGGAAAAAATATATATTTTGCTTCAAGATCTTTGCTTCTGGGAGCGGAGGGGGGAGGGTTCCTGGAACAACATATTTTGCGAATGGGGGGTCCCCCCCATCAAAATATGTTGTTTCCAAAAAAATATATGTATTCAAAGATTTGCACAAAATGATTTTTCAAAAATAGCAGATCTACAATCTGGTAGCGCGGTACTTGGTGCCACACTACCAGCTTGTAGATCTGCTATTTTTGAATAGCCCAAAGTGTAAAATATGACTAAAATGACACAGATGTGTTCCTGGATTGAATGGGTTTAAAGGGAGTAGTGCACCCCAGAAAATAATTATTTTATATCAATTACACATCAGGTCAGGTAGGTTATTGTGGGCCAGCAATGTTGGGAATTCGCCAATCAGGATGGAATATGAAAAATCGGACGGAGCCGTCCTGATCACTTATAGAGATAATGTGTACTGATGTGTGTGATGTTTGGACAACATTTGTAGGAGTAATAAAAATAAATGTTTGTTGCAAAAATCGGCCTCCTGGTGGCGCTATAATTGGGCAATGTTAAAAGGGTGCCATTTGTTCCTCAACATAGTGCGAATGTGCGAGCAACATTTCACGGAAATCGCACGCTGTGTTCATGATTTGAGGCATTTTGTTCAAAACGGAGCACTCCTGCAAACTTTGGAAGCCAATCTTAGCCAATCAGGATGGAATCTGAAAAATCTGAAAGACCCGTTTTGTGTAATGAGTATAGAGATACTGGCCCTCATTTATCAACGCGGTGCAGCCCAAATAATGGGCGTACGGCGAGATCACCGCACCTTTCGGCATTTATCAATATATCCTGACGTGGGCTTCATCCTACCGTACGCTGAGATCTCACGTCTGGTCGAGACCAGTTGTTGACGTTGGCTGCACCCGTTTATTCCATCCTAGACCTGCGGAGCAGCATTGTCTGACTGTCTGACAGGCATCTAGACACATAATCCACTCCTAAATGTATAGCTACACTAATAAATAATCCCTGTAAAAATATAACATTTTATAAAGTAATTTAAACAAACTGCTTTAACAGTCATTCAGATAAGATTGTAGATCTGGCTGCATTGAAAATAGCAAATCTACAAGCTCACAAGCCAGCGTCGCATCACGACGCGTTGTGAGCTTGTAGATCTACTATTTTCAAAATATACGAGCGCTTTTGCGTACGGGAGTCCGGCCGGGACTCCCGACCATCTTTTCATGGAAAGTGAGGTCTACAAACTTTACAGTAGCTTGTCCTATGGTATGGAGTTATGTCATAGGGAGTTATATAGGCTACAACCTGGCTGAGTTAAGGATATAAACCTGACGCGCCAATCTCTTATAACGTGGGCGGCACAGGATCACTGCAGTCTGCAGACCGCCCGAGTCTCATGGGGAATATAGCCTACATGATTGCTTTAGTGTAACTTGAACGCGCACTGCTCGGTATGGGGTAAATAAATATACAAACGTATTCCATTGGCGATGTAATTGGTATCATAATATGTCATTCATGTAGGCTACAAGCCTACGTGACAATTAGATTGTACCTCTACGGTACGGAGTGTGTGTGTGTGGGAGAGAGAGAGAGAGAGAGAGGGGGGCGTGTGCGTTTGTGGCGAGGCGAGGCGATTGGGGGAAACTATTTCTTATTGGCTTTTCATGTCTTTGTTCGTATTCTGGTTCGTCTTCATGTCGTAAAATCGGGGCGTTTTGAGAATATTTAAGGGCGTGTTATTCAAATGACGCTCGTTTTCAGACGTGAGATTTATCAAAGCTCCGACCTGATGTACGCTAGGATCAGCTGTATAGGATCCTTTGATAAATGTGACTTCGACGTTGGTGTATGGCCGAATATATGGAAAAATATACGCCGGTTTATACGCTGCTTTGATAAATGAGGGCCACTGTGCACCGATTTGCGTGATGTTTGGACAAAATCTGTAGGAGTGCTGTCAAAGATCGGCCTGCTGTGTGGCGCTATGACAGGCCCATGTGAAATATTTGGGGCAGAGGTTCTGCTCTGGCATCCAAGGAGTGTGTGTGTGCTCAGTTTGGCTGTGGTCCAGTGTCCACGTGCCTTTTGGCCTGGCGGAGACAATAAGTCATTTTTTTGGTGAACTACTCCTTTAAACCACTTACTTTGGGCACATCATTATTTTCAATAGGGCTTTAAAATGATTGTTAGACGATTATTTTACGATCTTTGTGGATATTATTGAAGAATAACATATATTGAAGAAAAAAACTTTTAATAAAAACTTTTTTTTAAATTTATTTTAGCGTCCGTTTTCATGAAAATGTTGACTATAGCACCTTTAAGTGGTTAAAGTTCTAACTGTATATGCACCACTGGAGCTCAAATGCATGAGGCCGTCATGTGACTATGATCAAATGATATGCGAGTTTTAACTGTAATGCAGCGTTTGCCATAAGATTAACACACATTTCCATTTCACAGGAATATCAGCTTCCTCTCACGCTTCCTGACGTGTCAGTAATATCGTGTCTGTTCTGCCGAGTCATTTCCTGTATGCCCACATTCTTGTACAAACGTGATTACATCACATTCATGTCGAGTCATGTTTCACAGTGTCAACGCTGGGCAGACGTTAGGTGGTAGGAAAACATCTAGAACCATGCTGCTTTACACACTGTTCCTTCATGATGGGAGGTTTCAGGGTCATTTGTAGGTTAAGGCAGTGGTTCCCAAACTGAGGGGTCCCCAACTTATTTTGGGGGGGTCCCCAGATGATTTGCTTAATGTGCAACATTGTGTTCTCACTCAACAGTAAGCAAACCAACAACAAGTTTATACAGGGTATCTGCACATTTCTAAAGTGGCAATTTAATGACTTTTATAACATTTTTTAATACCACATTGTTAGACACTAAAGAGGCAAACATTGTGAAAATAGCCGAATTACAAGCTCACAACGCCTCGCACTGCCAGGCGTTGAGAGCTTGTAGTCTGGCTATTTTTACAATGTTTATCTGTGGAACCGAGTCGAACTAAATGTAATGCCTACAATTCCAAGTGCTTGTTGGGGTGGGGGGTCCCCAGTTCAAATATGATTATTTTGGGGAGTCATGGCCTGAAAAGTTTGGGAACCCTTGAATACTTCTTTCCGCAAAATGACTTTTCCTATCAGTTATTCACCCCGTGAAGCCTTCAATTCATGGAGACTTTTTTTTGTTTGTTTGTGTCACATTCCTTTATGGTGAATCAAGAGAATACTTGATTAATTTGAAGAAAATAGGGCTCCGGGATTAACAACAGCAACACTGAATCAACATTCTGTTTATCAGTTAACTCCAACACAGCTCTCACAGTATAATATAAGTGTGTTCTATCCAGTCATACCCTCAGTACTTCCGAAACACATGCATTTTTCACTGAAACCTTACACTTCCTAAGATAAACAGTCTCATGCACGAATGGCACACACGCCTGGGCTGGCACTCCTCGTGTACGAGCCTATTTATCCTAGAAGTGTGTTACACAGTTTGAGTGAAAATGTGTGTGTTTTTGAGTTTAGTAACTTCATTTTGCTGTTTTGTTTTGCTGTTGTTAATCCTAACCCCTATTGTCTTTAATTAATCAAGTATTCTCTTCGTTTTGGTATTTTTCATTCACTATGGAGGCATGTGAGAAAAAAAATAAAACATTCTCTATGAATTCAAGGCTTCATGAGGGTGAATAATTCACAGAAAATTCATTATGGGGTCAAATTATTGCTTTAATATGTGATTTATGATAAGGAATGGAAGCTCTGTGTTTCCCTACAGTAAATCATTCCACGCGACCTCAACTCGTCTGACTGGCTCCTCTCTTCTAAAAGTACCTCACATCTCCCTGAATCTCAAAGCCTATACAAAAAAAGGCCTTCTGTTTTTAACCCATTAAGACCGGGAACTCATCTGTGTGTCATTTTTCGATTTACAAGCTCATAGCGGGGCACAGAGTGCCGCGCTATGAGCTTGTAGATCTGCATTTTTTTTTGATCGTGAAAGTTTGTGCAAATCTAAAATATTTGCTTCTGGGGATTCTACAAATGTCTTCTAAATCCTAACATTTTTTTGTTGTTTTTTTAGCTTATGTTGCTATAATATCAGTGGTTCTCAAAAACATTTCATCTTGAGTTGATTTGAGTTACAATGTATACATATATATATATATATTCAAAGATTTGCACAACTTTGCAAGATGCTTCACATGAACACCTCACGTTCATGTGAAGCATCACTATCGCTATTGCTATCCTGTAATGCAATGGTTCTCAAAGTGGCGTCCAGGGACCCCCTGGGGTCCTTGAGGGGTTTCCAGGGGGTTGCTAGCAAAATGGCTATAGGCTATTTTCTAAAACAATTGGCAAATCTTCTCTTATGGGGGTCCCTGTCACAACAGCTTCACAAATGGGGGTGTGTGTGGCCAAATACATTTACATGTTTATGTGCTTGACATGGATATGTTTAACCCATTTAGACCTGAGGCCGATTCTAAAAACGCCTTCTAAATCCTGACCTTAGTTTTCTGAAGATCTTCAAATATTTATTCAAAATTTACAACAAATGTACGTTGCTATACACTGTACATAGCAACAACAACCCCAAAAGGGGTTCCCGTCTTGAAATGTATGGTTACAAATAGGGGGTCCCGCCCTAAATGGGTTAAGAACCACTGATTGTAACATTTGCAGCCGAGAGCGCACAATAGGCTCTATGCACAGCAGCCATGGTGTGAAGAAATTCACAGGTGTTGCCAATGATACTAATGAAGGCTCTGTTTCATTCTGGTCAAACAGAGTCAGGGTGCTGATGGTGTGCACGTTGGCTCACTGGAAACACTCTGCAACACCAGTGGGTCTAAACTTGGGGTTCAGGGACCCTCATGGTTCCTTGAGGGGGGTTCCAGTTACGGGTGTGTAACTCTGAGAGTGTACAAATGGAACCATTTGTTTCCATTTGTACACTCTCAGAGTTATGGGGGTCCACTGTGCTACACTAAATGGAACAGAGCCTTCATTAGTATCATTGGTAACACCTGTGAAGGAAGTGATAATATGGCTGCTGTGCATAGAGCCTATAGTCACTTGAACTTCTAAGTTGCTCTGAGTGTTGGCTAAATGCCTCAAATGTAAAAATAAACTAACAGAAGCGTGAAAACGTGAACGCAGTTCATCATAACGTGTTTCTGTCACCTTCTGTGATGACGGAGACGGCGTAGAGAGGGATCCACAGAGTGTAGCGAGCCCACAGCAGGTCGAAGGAGGGCATTCCCATCACACTGAGGAGTTGGTGAGGATACCTGAACACAAGGGCAAGATTATCCACACATTACATGAGTTTACAATACTTTGGAAAGAAATAATTACTATAACAACACACTGTCCTCCTTTTAAACAAACATCCTTACATTAACCCATTAACTCATTCACTGCCAGACTTATTGCTGGCCGCGTTTGCCCACTGCCAGAGATTTTTCATTGAAAAAAAAAAAGTACTCAGGAGCTGAGATACAGAATTTTTAAGCTTTAAGTTAACAAGGAAGTGGATGGGAGTCTTTTCATTCGAAAAATCATATCTCCTTGGTCTTTGGGTCAAAAAAAAAAAAGTTTTTTTTTTTTGAAAAATTAATAATTACGTTTTTTACGTCTGTGGCAGGTTTGGTAAACGGGAATAATTACGTTTATTACGTCAGTGGCAGTGTATGAGTTAAGACCTGTGGCCGATTCTACAAATGCCTTCTAAACCAGTAGTTCTCAATCTTTTCCGTAATTAAAAATGATTCAACATTTTTCAAACACTAAAATAGCAGATGTACAAGCTCGCAGCGCGGCACAAAGTGACGCGCTGTGAGCTTGTATATCTGCTATTTTGGAATAGTTAATGTTTAAATGTAAAATTACACAGATGCTTTCCCGGTTTGAGAAAGGACCAAAAGGTGACTGACCACATGACCAAAGGCGGACGCCTTTAGAAGGTGCTGGTCAATGCCCCGTAAAACGTATTGTGATATTTGATTTTGTCGATATTGCCCAGCCTTAGACTGTATTACGGTACTTGCAGCATGATCAGAGGTGGACAAAGTACTCGACCCCAGTACTTGAGTAAGAGTACAGATACCCTTGGTCAAATTTACTCCACTACAAGTAAAAGTAGCTCAGTCAAAATGTTACTCAAGTAAGAGTAAAAAAGTCTTCAAAAGCACATGCTTTGAAAAATACATAAGGTAAAAGTAAAAGTAAAAGTACATTTCTTAATTTTTATATCAACGAATTGCTGTAATGTTTTCACAATGAATTTTTAGGACCTTGTAACTCTTGTTTCAGAGAAGTACTGTAACTCTCTGAAACCACCTGCACTGCATGCACTGATGTGCTTGCTTGTAGAACCACTACGTTATATATATATAGCCTGCAGAAACACCTATAAAAACACAGAAATGACTGAGGAACCAGAACTAAATACTTTTACTCCTATACACCTATACAAGATGTACTGTAACAACGAGGCGAGCGAGGGGGAAGCCAGAAACACGGCTAGTGTGAGAGCAGAAGTTAGGCCAATTGCATTTTAGGGAAGAAAAAGAAATTGCCAACCTAAAGGCCAAACCGCACCAATGCAACTAGTCGCAACTCCTTGCAACAAAACCGTTTTGAGGTCAACCGCACCAATGCAACTCCTTGCAACTGCCATTGGGGATAATGGTTGCAAGTAGTTGCATGTGCATCAAGGACCCCTTAGCTGAGAGAGAGATGAAGCAGGGACCCCCCCCCCCCCCACTACATATTGGATTCAGGTGTGTTTTCATACATTTAACCACTTAAACCCTCAATACTTTGTAAACCTTATAGCTCTGTACTTGGTCTGCTCTTTTTTCCCTGTACATCAAACCTCTTCGCCGAAAATAGCCGATCTACAAGCTCTTCGGCTAATGTTCCCCCTAGAATAGGGATGCGAGGGTTCAAGTGGTTAATGTAAATATTAAAAATAAGCTCCCTATCACTCAACGGTTTGCCCCCCCCCCCCCCCCCCCCCTGTTGAAGACCCCTGCAGTAAAGCGTATATAACACACCTCAACAGATCTAGGATGTTCCACAGCATGAACTGGACAGTTACAACAGGACTGCTCTGCAGGTCTTCTAGGCTGATGATCACCAGGAAGAGCAAGAGGTTCCTCTCCACCACCTGGAGGTAGAAAAAACAAACTGGATTAAAGCCATTAATCCATTCAATCCGGGAATGCATGCTGTGTCATTTTCGATTTTTAGCTATAACCATTATTATTTTACACTTTAGGATATTCAAAAATAGTGCCACGCTACGAGCTTGTAGATCTGCTGTTTTTGAAAAATTGTGAAAATTCGCGAAAATCTTTGAATATATATAAAAAAAAATTGTAACTAAAATATTTGCTTCTGGGGGATTCTACAAGTCTCTTCTAAATCATAACAGGTTTTTTTGGAAAAACAATTATGTTGCTATAATATCAGTGGTTCTCAAACTTTTCTTCATGTCATGTCAAAATGATATGTATTTGACCGCGGACCCCCCCCCCCCCCATCTCAAAATATTTTGTTCCAGGGACCCCCAAAATATAAAGATTTGAGTTAAAAAAATATATATATATATTAGAAGATTTGCACACATTTTTAAAAATAGCATATATACAAGCTCATAGCACGGCACTTGGTGCTCGACAAAAACATGAGCAGACAAAATTTGGAACTGTAAAAGTATCACAATTTAAGCTGATATTTCGTTTTGTGTATCGCTTTAGCCTGGCATGGAAAGAGATAGTAAAGACTGGCTCTAGTCTAAGCAGAGGGTATAATATACACACTTGGACCAGGCGAGGTAGAAGCCTGCTCTGTTCGATCTCATCAGCGATGTGGAACAGCTCCAGCACCGACAGCAGCTGGCAGAGAGTCATCACCACCCCTACGGCGTAGAAGGTGTCTGCTAACGCACCTGGAAAACACCAATGATATGAACCAGGATCACTGTGACTGCACTGCCACGTCATGATGCTGGTCCTACGGTGTAGAAGGTGTCTGCTAACGCATATTGAGGCGAAAAACAACAATAATATGAACTACAACACTACACTGCAAGGTCATAGACGTAAAGGGATAGTTCACCCCAAAAAAAACCTTTTTCTTCCTATCGATTAGTCACCCCATGGAGACTTGAATGTATGGATTAAGCCAATAATTTGATGACCAGTGGACCAGTAGGCAGCGGTTCCGGTAGGAGACACAAAGGAGACTCTTTGTGTCTCCCAACGGAACCGCTGCCGGTCATGAAATTATTGGCTTAGGAATGCGACAAAAACTAAAAGATATCCATGAATTCAAGTGTCCATGGGGTGAATAATCAATAGGAAAAAAAAGTCATTTTGGGGGTGAACTATCCCTTTAATGTCTTACTGTACCATGTGTTTACAATTCTGGCTAATGAAGTATTCAATCAATCAAATGATGCTGCTTTGAAGGGATCGTGTACTGAAAAGAAGAGAATCACTCAGGGGTGATTTCCCTCCAGGAAAGGGCATAAATGACAGGAGAAGGGTACACAGGGCAGGGGCAGAGGCAGTGGCAGTGTCATCATCGTGACAGTTAACTAAACAAACACTCTATAGCTAATATTACTATCAGAATATAGAGCTATAACACTTACTTTAACAACAAGAAAATCACTTACTGCACCTTTTTACCAGGTGCTAAGCGACACCTAAGTGTCATTGGCTGTCCTGGCTGTCCTTCACTCCTTTAAGCCAATGGCGACACGAATGGGGAGACGGCCCGCCCCCCGCAGTAACCGTGCTCCGCTCCGCTCCCCTCATTCACACTGCAACAGTTGTTGCAGACAGTGCAAGTTTTACTGCAGCCTCAGGCAGGAGGGTTAGCCTATGCTAGCGTGCTTCATTAGACCTAGTTTGGCTATTAAGTTATTATTTGGCCATGTTCACACTGACTTCAATCTTCGCTATTGTTGGGAAGACCTGTGTGGTGTGAAAAAATGTTGCCACCACTTATATAAAAAACATTATAGCGTTTAGCGTCACAGATTCAATGTTGCCAGGTTTGGCGAGAGAAACAAGAAATCCGAAAAACAAGTAATCAGGTCTATGAAAACAAACACACTCACACACACACACACACACACACACACACACACACACACACACACACACACACACACACACACACACACACACACACACACACACACACACACACATACACAGAGCACCTGGTAGAATATGACTTCAAGTCATTTCTTTCTTGTTAATTCAATGGCTGTATCTTTGGAAGTGTGCAACCATCAGGTTTATGTTCATAATGGTATAATAATAATAATAATAATAATAATAATAATAATAATAATAATAATAATGTCTCACCTCGACCAAAGGAGAGAATCCTGGCGGTCATGTTTGCCAGCAGCCATGTGTGTCCACAGAACTGGAACAGGTTGTATGTGAACACATACACAGACCTGATGCTCAGCCTGTAGACAAACAACATGTATAAGTATGTGAACACAAACACATACATGATGCCGAGCCTGTGCGACACGTTGTGAGCTTGTAGATCAGCTATTTTCCACTATTTTTGAAAATGTTTCAAAATGTATGAACCAATTTCTCAACATGGAAACGATTATGCAAAATAATTGCGATAAGGCGATGATGTAATAATTGTGACAGTCCTATGCTGAGCCTGTAGTGTGTAGACCATACATGGGAAACTGCCGGCCCGGGGGCCACATGCGGCCCCCACCTTCACTTAATGCGGCCCGCAGGCTAATATCGGAATACTGATATATTATTGATTTCAGCTGTTACAATTCCAAACATGCAAACATGACCCGCTTTAAATAAAAATGTAACTTCTCAGGATTACAATTCAAAAATAGCAAAAATAGCCTTTGCTATACTTTTACTAGTGGTTCTCCATGTAGGGGTCCGGGGACCCCCAGGCCCCAGGGGTCCTTGAGGGGGATCCAGGCAGCCCCCAGCTAAATGGTTTGATAGTTAATGTTCACCGTTATTATTACAGTTAAACAACTGGAGAATGCACAAGAATGTCTATTTTGGTCAGAGTTGCACTGTTATCTCTGTACCGACAGACAGACAGACAGACAGACAGACAGACAGACAGACAGACAGACAGACAGACAGACAGACAGACAGACAGACAGACAGACAGACAGAGTGACAGACAGACAGACGTCAGCTTGTAAGTGCATTCATTGACAGTAAAGGACCTCTCCTTCTCCCTTAAAGTTCCATAGAAATAGCTCCCCTGTTTCATGAGGAACACCTCCTCCTCCTCTTCATCATCATCATTCCCCTTACATTTTTACAGTAAAGCCCAAACTATTCCATTCATTGGAAGGAACAGCACCACGCCCTGAACATTCCTTTCCTAAGGCATCTGGGAATGTTACACTACTTTACATTGTAGTTACAGCCTGTGGTGTTGTTGTTATATAGATGACAGATAAAAACATACAAAACATACATTAACCACTTCAGCCCTATATACATGTCGGCCATTTGAAAATAGACGATCTACAAGCTCACAATGCCTGGCATGCGACACACTGTGAGCTTGTAGATCGGCTATTTTCAAAAGATTTAGGACATGGGACATTCTGCATACTGAGTACTTTTACTTTTGGTAGGATGTATATTCTGATGCCGATACTTTAGTATTTTTGAATTCCGGACGTTTTCTTGTAACGGAGTATGCAGTATTGATACTTTCACTTAAAGTAAAACATGCGGGTACTTTTTCCACCACCGCTATCAAGTTACATTTAAAATGTGTCCCCTAAGGCAACATCAACGTTCTTAAAGTAAAATTCTTACCTCATTTTTATTTTCAGAGCGAAATCAGGACAAAACGCTGCAAAAAAACGGTGTTTTCCTCTGCCCTGATCACAGCATCGTGTTATTAAACTGTTATAAACGTTTCCCTCTCCTTGATCACAGCATTGTGTTATTAAAGTGTTATAACCGCCACATCTCCTCCTCTCATTCACCAACATCTGACGATTGATCGAAACAACGTTGTGTTGTTAACTTGAAGAAAGAGAAGATCGTCCTCCACAATCTCCTCCATTCACCAACATCTGACGATTGAAAGCTATACTAAAACGAAATGTTTGACTTTTTTTTAGCCCCACAGCAATGCAGGTTTACGGGGTTTTTGAAGCTCTTTTTTAAGATAGTTTCTTGGTGAAGCTGTGGCTGTCTGGACGGACGGGAGGGGAGAGGCGTGTCTGTCCTGGGGTGGAGAGAGGAGAGGAGAGAGGTGGAGGTGGAGATCCACGCTGACTCCTCCACTGTCGTTTAGGGCAGGGGTTTTCAACCAGTGGTCCGGGGACCACCAGTGGTCCTTGAGGGGGTTCCAGGGGGTCCCCAGCCAAATTAATAGTTAGCAACCAAATTGACCCTTATATGTCTGTAACTCTACAAATGGAACCAAATGGTTCCATTTGTACACTCTCAGAGTTAAATGAGCAATCTACATACAGTGTAGATTGCATTGGGACCCCCAAGAAATCTAAATGCTTGAGTCTCTGGCATATCTTTTCAAATGGGGGTCCCTGGGCTAATATTTCTCAATTTGGGGGTCTTTGATGCGAAAAAGGTTGAAAACCACTGGTTTAGGACATTGCTTCTCAAACTTTTTCATGCCAGGGACCCCCAAATTGATATATATATATTTGGCCGCGGACCCCCATCTGAAAATATGTTGTGCCAGGGACTCCCCCCCCCCCCCCCTCTCTTTTTTGTACATATTTTTCACCCTTCATACCAGTAACCTGTAAACTGATTGTATGACATTCTGTATAGTAGTGTGTATATCTGTCTGTCTCTTATATGTCAACATGATTTGTGTGCATGGGGATCTCATCTTAAACAAGCTACGTGCTTAACTGAGCTATCCAGTTTAGTAGACCTTGTATTGCGAATTTGTACTTCCATGTACTGTTATGTACTGTCATGTACTGTTCTCATGTCTTACTAAATAAAGTACATCAATCAATCAATCAAAGATTTGTGTTAAAATGTTACCTTTAAAAGAAATATATTCAAAGATTTGCACGAATCTTCAGGATTTTTCAAAAATAGCAGATCTACAAGCACATAGCGCGGCACTCGGTGCCGCGCTATGACCTTGTAGATCTGCAGGGGTTCTCAACATGTGTGTCAGACCCCAGGGGGGTCCCCACATGATTTGTTTGGGGGTCCCCAGATGACAGTGAAGTGACTTTTAAGACTTTTTTTAATACCTCAACAAAAGAAAAGGAAGAAAAAGAATAACATAAATAAGACCATTGCTGCATCAAAAGTAATCAACAAACTATAGCCTACTATAAAAACTCTCTAAAAATATCAGTTTATCTGCAAAAAGTTGCATTTCTTATTTCTTATAAAGCTTGATATGAAGCTTTTCTCCTTTTCTCATCACCTCTAGTGAGGAGGCGCCCCCTAGTGGCTGTTTGAAATCAACTTGATCTGAGGGATATACAGAGAATGGACTTCAACTTTGATTGATTGATTGATTGATTGATTGATTGATTGATTGATTCATTCATTCATTCATTCAGTTATGCATGCATTGAGTGTATCTACGCAGGTCCAAAAAATGGCCATGCATGATCATATACAGATGTATTTTCTGAGAACTTCTCCAAACTCCACCAAACATTTAGACACCATCAAGAGACACCGTGGAAACGAATAAAGAAATAGAAAGACATGAAAAACATGTTCTTTCTTTTCATTATGAAACAGAGTCCACTGAAAGGCAAGGCCATACCACACAGGTGCATCCAATTATGACATAGTTTAGACTGAAGTCTCCCAAACTAAATTTGCTGCGTTGTACATCACAAATAATACACAACAAATACATCACAAACAAATAAAGGACACATAATAAAAGGCACATTTACCGTGTGCGCCTCCTGAACCATATGCAGAACTGTAGTAGGCTACTTTGTAGGTTTCGATTGTTATTACAAAACATACATAAACCACTTCAGCCCTATTTAAACTTTTGTGACACATTGTGAGCTTGTAGATCAGCTATTCTAAAAATATTTGTATACATTTGAAAACTTGTGTAATGGGACATTCTGCATAATGAGTACTTTCTACTTATGGTACTTTAAGCACATTTTGATAACAATACCTTTCTACTTTTACTCGAGTACATTTTTAATTCCAGATTTTGAATTGTAACAGAGCATTTCTACATTGCAGTAGGCCTATTGATAGTTTTACTTAAGTAAAACGTGTGTGTACTTTTCCCATCGCTGCACATTATATATATTTAAAAGTAAAGTGTTGAAATGTGTTGTTAACGCATTATTGGATACGGATTTACCACCGCTCAAATGCATTTCTGTTCATGTCTTTATGAAAACTACTGACAGCGGTGGGATTCGAACCCACGCCTCCGGAGAGACTGGAGCCTTAATCCAGCGCCTTAGACCGCTCGGCCACGCTATCTTGTTGCCGTCATTAGATGTCACGTGATTGAATAGGTAGGTTCCATTTGTACACTCTCAGAGTTATGGAAAATAAGACTTGAAAATAAGACAACCACTATGCCACACTAAATGGAACAGAGCCTTAATTAGTATCATTGGTAACACCTGTGAAGGAAGTAAGGAAGGGGCCCAATTCATTCCCAATATGGCTGCTGCCTGCTGTGCTATTCCAGCCGGCTATTCCAGCCGGCACTGCCGGCAGATTCGTCGCACTGGGTGACAGACTCACACCAGAAGTTCAGTGAAATAACATTGGAGTCTGAGAGCTGCAGGCTGGACAGCTTATGATATGAACAAACACTATTTCTGATTGATTGAGACCTTTATTTTAAAAAAATAAGAAAACTGCTATTTTATGAATATGATATTAATTCTGTTATGTAGCCCTACATTCAAATACTTTTGTCATCATATAGCTAATTTGAGATATAAACCTTTTATTGAATTCTGGTGGGAAATTCAGGTGTCATAGTGGCAAGGACAGGTAAACGTTAAAACCAACAAGATCAAAACTAAATAGTTAAGTAATGGCAGTAAATATCTGCAATGGATCTCTGAATGTACAGTCTGAGTCTATCAATACATATACTAATCGTTTGATGAATAATAATAATGAATGATTGAAAATATGTACAGTATGGATAATGCAATTGTGAATGAATGAATTAAATTGTGTAGCCTACAGTACAGTCTAGAGCTGCTACTTTTGCTATTTTTGAATTTGAATATTGAAACAGTTTTGGACATATGAGGTTTCCACCCTATTAATGAATATATATATATATATATATATATATATATATATATATATATATATATATATATATATATATATATATATATATATATATATATATAGTCTGTCAATGAATATATGAGTGAATTAATACTGTAGCCTACATGCACAGTCTAACAATGAATATATGCAGTGGTGTAAAGTTACTAAGTACATTTACTCAAGTACTGTACTTAAGCACAATTTTGCATGATCTACTACCAGTCTATCAAGAAGGAATGTATGTACACCTGAATATACAGTATAGCAGCATCCATCAACAGTTATCCTAAGTAGCAGTATTTTGTCAATGTTTTACATCCTAGTCAATAACAGTAGCAGTCAGTTTTAATGAATAACATGTCATTTTGTCCAATCTGTTTGGTAGAGTGTGTTAATACAATATAACTTATACAATCTGTATGGTAGAGTATGTTCATAGTATACAATATAACTTATACATTGGGGTGGTTGTATTTTGTCTCCCTGCTCTGCTATTGAGACATTTAGATCGTGGCAAAGGTCATGTCTCACCTAGACACAGGATATGACACGCATTTTGACCTGACAGCCAAGATTAAATGTATAGATATATTTTAAAACATTGCTGATCTACAAGCTAACAACGCATCACGTTGTGAGCTTGTAGATCAGCTATTTAGTATAGACCAGCCCTTGTGGTGTGGAATACATTAGAATGTTTTTGTCTTGCTGATAAACACACGCTGTGAGAAAAAAAAAACATGACCAAGACAGTAAAAGTGATGAATATTTATTCAACTTTCATACTGCACACATTCACTGTACATGTATTTGCGGAACACATGAATTCCCCAAACATTACATTGTCTTCTAATACAGCAGCTATTCAGATCAGGCGAACCCATCAATAAACCTATTTTCATGGACCTTCTTTTAAAATCTCTAAAACCCATCAAAAGTCATGTTTCTTTACAATGCACTTACTGTTTCGTTCCACATCTTTTTAATACAAAATCTCTGACTGTAATTCAACCTTTCATTATCCATCACAACAACTTTCTCATACTTTCTCTAACTTTACTGTCTGCCTTCCTTGTAAGTTCACATAAAACAGCTATAGCTTTGACTGACATCCCATATCATGCCCCACTTAGTGTAAAAGCTGCAGGTGAGACAATGACATTAACGGCTATAGTGGAGTCATTACAACTTTACGAAAATGTTTGTCATAACATAATAAACATATTATTTGACTGCTGAGTATACACATTATTCTGTCTGGGTTCAGATAACATTTGATTTACCATAATGTTGTACTTTATCAACCTTATTTTAGGTATATTAAGGTCTAAATTAATTGCATAGATTAATCCATACATATTGATGGAATATGGCAATAATCGTTAGTTATATAAATATAAAAATAAACTACTAACATATACAGTAGATCTCTGCTTCAGCTTCAAAAGGAACAACACAGACCCGATCATTACATAGTTCCAACATATTAACAATTATGTTCTTCCTCTATTCCACAATGGAAATTAAAGAAATAAATAAATATTGTGTTCTCAAAACACTTTCAGAAACATTGTGAAAGGCTTTTGCAGATCACTTTTACCATTAGTTTAGAGGAAGGTATATCGTATTGATTGATTTTGTCTACTGTTTGTTGCCTACGCACCATGCTTTTAAACTTTATCTGGGTGTGTGTAAGTTCCTTTTCACCGTGCATTTTTCTACCAGTAACCGTCCCTGCCTTCACAGTGCAGTTGTTACTGACTGACAGCTTTATATTTGGACACACTATTTTGACAGCTGGAGAGCGGCAGACAGGATCACAACACCAACATACTGACGACATCAAGTCCATGGCAATTCGTCCATCTTTCTGAAAACACAGCATCACAAACACTCCTGACTGAGCTGCAAAGTCTACACCAGGGGTCTTCAATATGTCCGTACACGTGGCAAAGACTCGGTCTTGTCTGTGGCAAATGTTTTGATCTCCTTGATCATAAGACCCCATTACTGAATGTCAAGTCTCCAGGTTTTCTTCAGAATATGTCGGACACTTTATTTACTACGACACAAATTAGTCCAACTAGTAGCCTACTAGCAAATGTTTTATTTGCAGTGGTTAGTAAGTAACTAAGTGCATGTACTCAAGTACTGCACTTAAGTACAATTTTGAGTTTCTTTTACTTTACTGGAGTATTTCCATTTTGCAAGGGCCCCCTTAACTCTGAGAGTGTACACATGGAACTAAATGGCAAAAATAGAATTTTGACAGAAATCTCCACCACAAGCCAGCATGGCGATGAACCCCTGGTCTATAGCAGTGGTTCTCAAACCTTTTTTCATGTCAAGGTATTTGGTATTTGGCTGCTGACCGCCCCAATCTGAAAAATAGTTTCAGGACGTGAGGATGTGGTCAGTGGGGCCCAAAATAATTGGCAAAACACTAAGATTGTAATGCTAATATGACATTTAAAAAAAAACAGATAATGATGATAATAACGTCGTAACAATGTTGTGGTGTTCTTTCTTTAAAACCTTTAGAACATGTATTTTCATTGTACTACAGATAAACAGGAGATTAAAGAATACTAGGCTAGTTCCATTGATCCAAGCCAGATCACAATCCATTGTTTGACCATTAAAATAAACATGCTCTGAAAATTCTCGTGACCCACCCATCTTCATATAATTGGTCCTCACTAATGCTCATGATAAAATGGTAACAAATAAGAAATGTTCTTCTCACTCTGTGTCTCATAGGAGGGCTGTGGACACTTCAGAAACCCGCCTACCAGTGACATCATCGTTAGGCAGATTTTATTCCAAACCAGATACATTTTTTAAATATTATTTAGATATTATATATGTATTAACGCGAGAACAATGGCTTCCATTATAGCATGCAAACTTTTCCAGGAATGGAAAGCCATGCCGTTTCTATTGGCTTGGATTCCCCATCGATGATGTCACTGGTAGGCGGGTTTCTGAACTGTCCACAGCCCTCCTCTGAGGCACAGAGTGAATAGATTTTTTTTTACCATATTATAATGAGCATTGAGGACCAATTACATAAAGATAGGTTGAAAATGGGTGAAGTCGTCCTTTAAGTGGTCAGATGAATGGGCCGCAAACACTTTTGAAATGTCCAAGTGGGCCCTGATCCGGAAAAGGTTGAACCACTGGTCTACACCCTATATCTTTTTTACTAAAATAAACCATCAAACTTTGATTTAAAACACAAAACCTTCTCTGTAAGACAACTTGAAGCAGCGTTACATTCTGACACTATTAACACAACAATCTTACTCTTATTAATACAAAATATTCCATATTGATCCTGTTTGTCAGTGTTTAACACAGAGTTGTTGTCTTTCGTGTTAAAGGATAGTTCGCCCCTAAAATGACTTATTTTCAATCAATTACACACCCCATGAAGCCTTGAATACATGGAGATTGTTTTGTTTTTGTCGCATACCGGAGAGTCTGCCGCTCATCAAATTATTGGCTGGAATGCAACAAAAACAAAGAAATCTCCATGAATTCAAGGCTTCATGGGGTGTGTAATTGATAGACAATAAGTATTTTCTTTTGGGTGAACTACTCCTTTAATGGCTTCCTCAACAGCCTGTTTTTAAAAAGGCATCGTTATGGACCGTCCAGCAGTTCCACCATTTGTAAAACCATGTTTCAGAATAGTACAAAAAACCCTACATATTACCTCAGTACAAACCAAGCTGGACTGACTGACTGATGAGGCGAATATAGTTGTGATGCAATTTGTGGAAGTAATTTCAGGCAACCTCAAAATTGCAACCCGTAATTGTTTATTGCGTTTAAAAATTGGTTTTTAAACGCTGTCCTCGATAACAGCGCGGCTAATTATGGTGCTATAAACAACACTTGCAAGTTAGCGAGTCGGGTTGCAAGGATTCTTGTCAACAGATGAATCCTTGTTCTACTGCAGCCTGATATAAAGTGTCTTTCCGTGCTTACTGTTGCAATCTGCTTTACTGAAACACAAAGAAATAAAAACAACCAAAACAAACCAAAAACCATCTAAAAAAAAAGAAAGCAAACAGCTCTCTAGCAGGGCTTTGTTGAGATTAGCATTGCATATGTATAGCATCTCATGACTGTGATGTTTTTTTTTTTTCAGCATTTCAGTGACTTAAGAAAGTTAAGAAGACATAAATGGTTCTTATTTGGGTGTGGCGGTTACTGTATCTCCTTGCTGCTGAATGATAGAAACATAGTAGAAAAACAATAGCAATACATTTACACCATATACACATCTTGTACAAAACACTTTGATGAATACAGGTCAGATTGAAACGCATAATTCCAAACTGTACCATGCCGGGACCATGGAAGTATAGCCTCGCCAGCATGCCTCTGTTTCATTTGACTCCAGACTAGCAGATGAGAGTAGAGCGCTCCAGGGTCCATTCAAAACTCACCACTGTGGGACAGAAGGAAAACAAGGATGAGTTCAGTTTGTAAAATCACATTTTAGTAGAAAGTACAAATGAGAAATGGTAATATCAACGTTTCTCCTCTTGCAATGTTTCTCCTCTTGCACTGGAAGCATTTTTGCATTATTGCTATTCTAACCACAAACAAGAGATTGTGATTCTATGTCTGCTATTTTAACTCCCTCATGTCAACAGTGGTGTAAAGTAACTAAGTACATTTACTCAAGTACTGTACTTAAGTAAAATCTTGAGGTGTTTTTACTTTACTGGAGTATTTCCAAATGTCAATACTTCTACTTCTACTCCACTACATCTCAGAGGCAAATATTATACTTTTACTCCACTACAATTATTTGAAAACTTTTAGTTACTAGTTACTTTGTAGATTTTGATTATCATTACAAAACATACATTAACCACTTCAACCCTATATACCTACATTTCGGCCATTTGAAAATAGCCGATCTATAAGCCGATCTATAAGCTCACAATGCGTCGCTTCGTGACGCATTGTGAGCTTGTAGATCGGCTATTTTCATAAGATTTGTATACATTTGAAAACTTGCGAAATGGGACATTCTGCATAATGAGTACCTTCTACTTTAAGTACATTTTGATGCCAATACGTTTGTACGTTTACTAAGTAAATTTTGAATTCCAGACTTTTACTTGTAACAGTACACTTTTACATTGCAGTATTGATACTTTTACTTAAATAAGAAATGTACTTTTTCCACCGCTGTATGTTAATGCTATTTTCAACCATGCACCTTATGTACATATTTGACATTGCTCATTACAGTAGGAATATTTGACATATTTGACCTCTTTTGCTATTCTTTACCCTTTTCCTGAAACTGCAAATGTTGGGAGCTTGTATGACAAACTCTTTCACCCACTCTTTTACACCCGTAAAACCTGTCGTGCACCATTAAAGTTGAGTTTGAATCAGATCATATCGACAACAGCAAACTAATAAGAGAGAAATTCCCATTCACCTGAATGAGGTGTGGAGAAAAAAGTCAATCAGGGAAGGCGGTGTGAATCAGAAAAAGGTGCAATTGTATGTTTTATGTGTATAGTCACAGGCAGAGAGTGCTTGCTATTCAGGCACCACAACAAAACCCTGGTGTTAATTTAACTCGGGAGAGTTAGATTAACACCCAGCGCTCCACACAGCGTACAAGCATAATGACTTTAATAGTGAGAAGGGAAAGTCCAGAGTCATGATGTCCACTCGCGTTGCAGCTAAAGCGGTCCGCTGGCGCTTTTGCGTGACTCGTTTACGTAATTGCTGAGCAGTGGGCCATGTGAAACTTGTGTGTGTGTGTGTGTGTGTGTGTGTGTGTGTGTGTGTGTGTGTGTGTGTGTGTGTGTGTGTGTGTGTGTGTGTGTGTGTGTGTGTGTGTGTGTGTGTGTGTGTGTGTGTGTGTGTGTGTGTGTGTGTGTGTGTGTGTCTTTAAATGACTGCGGTGGGCTATAAAAAGGTGACCCCGTTGTGGCCCTGCACCCCCCCACATGGGGCCAGCCAGGGCCTGCTGATCTGCAGCAGCAGCTGAACGTCTCCATGGACCCCAATAACGAATGCCGATCCCGTCGCTTGACCTTTTAGCTCCTGCAGCGCGCTATGCCAGCCGCAGACTGCTGCATCTCCCTGCATCCAACTCAGTGTTGCCAGATGATTTTGCGAGATAAATAAGCACCTAGGTCTATGAAAACAAGCCCAAAAGAAGCGACCGGGCCACATGAGCATCGGATGTTTGAATATAGCCGATCTACAAGCTCACAACGTGTCGCATTGTGAGCTTGTAGATCTGCTATTTGCAGAATCTTGAAAAAAGTTAGGCATTTTAAATATTTTAACAACACAAATCTGGTACAGGGGTCACAAAATACTTTTAGATGGACTACACTTTAGAAACAAGCCCAAATAAGCAAATACACTTTAGAAGCAAGCCCAAATAAACAACTACACTTTAGAAGCAAGCCCAAATAAACAACTACACTTTAAAAACAAGCCCAAATAAACATCTACACTTTAAAAACAAGCCCAAATAAACATCTACACTTTAGAAACAAGCCCAAATAAACATCTACACTTTAGAAACAAGCCCAAATAAACAACTACACTTTAGAAACAAGCCCAAATAAACAACTACACTTTAGAAACAAGCCCAAATAAACAACTACACTTTAAAAACAAGCCCAAATAAACAACTACACTTTAGAAACAAGCCCAAATAAACAACTACACTTTAAAAACAAGCCCAAATAAACATCTACACTTTAGAAACAAGCCCAAATAAACATCTACACTTTAGAAACAAGTCCAACTAAACAACTACACTTTAGAAACAAGCCCAAATAAACAACTACACTTTAAAAACAAGCCCAAATAAACAACTACACTTTAAAAACAAGCCCAAATAAACAACTACACTTTAGAAACAAGCCCAAATAAACAACTACACTTTAGAAACAAGCCCAAATAAACAACTACACTTTAAAAACAAGCCCAAATAAACATCTACACTTTAAAAACAAGCCCAAATAAACATCTACACTTTAGAAACAAGCCCAAATAAACAACTACACTTTAGAAACAAGACGAAAAAACAATCTGCAACTACCAATATTTACAAGCGACTTTACAGAACAACAAGCCCAAAGTCGCTTTTAATAAGCAGACATGGCAACACTGATTGAACTCGTGCACATGCATGTGCACGCTATTGTTGTATATGTTCTATAAACCTATATCCTTCACCGTACAATGAATAGTAAAAAATAGCCGATCTACATGCTCGCAACGTGTGGCATCATAGCGTGTTGAGAGCTTGAAGATCTGCTATTTTCGCTATTTCTGTAAATTTTGAATTTCTTTCATTTTTTTGTTATTATAAAAAGAAAACTCAAAAACATGGATTTTGTTTGTTTGTTTTAGATATGTTTTCACGTTTCAATTTCACAATTGCTCAATTTCAATGTTCGCCTATGACATGCCCAAAATAGGGACACAGGTTTAAAGTGACTGACAATATGCTGATGTCAGGAATAACAAGCTACTAGCTACAGAAACTGTTAATTGTGATTTTGTGTGCTTGCTGTGCATTTGAACTTCAACTTCAGTTTATTGTCCCATTAGTTTACACACTAAACAACAATTGTTCTAGTATAAGTACCTATATCATTACCAAGGAACTTAACAGAGCAGGTTTAGTTGAAAGCTTTAAGTTTGAATGTAAACAGTAGTAGTAATCATATGGCACTGTAGTAATATTACTACTACTGCCAGTGCTACTACAACTACTACTACTACTACTACTACTACTACTACTACTACTACTACTACTACTACTACTACTACTACTACTACTACTACTACTACTACTACTACTAGTGCTAGGGGTGTAACGATACAGTAACTGCATCGTTTGAATTTGTGTCGTATCGAATCGTTTTACAATGCAAATCATCGAATGTATCGATACTAAGCACTTGTGCTTAGTATTTAGCAATTTAAGAAGAAAAAATAGAAAGGGGGGTTTAATTACTTTTCCATTCCATATCGTTACACTTGGTCTATCGATAAATGTGTGTATTCTCTGTGTTCATGTCAAGGTGCGGGTTTGTCCATATGTGTTCAAATACAATGTCCATGTATTTTCCAGAGAATCACTGTGTTTACGTATCTATATCCAGAATAATAAAGTATTCCTTTCAAAAACCTGCGCTATCCACACGTTTCACACAGATTTAATTGTGATTTAATCGTATCGTATCGTATCGCCATGTATCGTGATGTGTACATGTATCGTGTCGCTGTTAAAATGTATCATTACACCCCTAACAGGTACTACTACCAATAACAATAATGAACTTTGTGGTAGTACCACTATTACACTGATACATTGGTAGCAAACATTATCAGAAAGGTGAATAATTGTGACAATACGCTCCAGTGATTATTACAGAGTTGCTGTCCCCCTCCTTGAAGGCTTGAACAACGTTTCACAGCCAGGACGATGACAGACAAACATGGCAGGTGCTTACTTCACTTCAGTGGTTAAACTTCATCTTAAGAGCAGTGTCCTCATCTAACTCTCTCTAAGGCTTAACAGGGCTCTGAGGCCATCGTATCACGTTTGCCGGCGTTGATTTGAGGACTCACCACGGCTCTGGAAGGCAAGGCGGTTTGGCAATCGATCAAGTATATTTATATTTTTTTAATAGTGTGCACATGCCGATTGTAGTGTTTTGTTGTCAAACATAAAAGTATATGAATCTACTTGGGACGGCAGTGGCTCAGCTGCTAGAGCAGCCGGTTGCAGACCCCTGCAGTAAATGGTGCTACAGTATACTGTACATACGGTAAATACAAGTCTGTCAAGTACTGTATCAGTGTCAAGGAGCACAAGAAAGAAAGTATTTAACCACTTAAACCCTATATATACTGCATTGACTGGGGTACCCCAGGGGTTTGTACTTTTTGTTACTTACCTATTTCCGGGGGGACCCAACCTTGGGTCTCTGCTCTATACATGTGATTGATATGATCTGGCATTACAATATCGTCTCTGTCGGGTGGAAATTTCATACATCCAAAACTGTTACTTTTCAGGATTCAAATAAAAAAATAGCAACAGTAGTAGATCTACTGGATCTGCTACTTTTGATGCTTTTATGTGACACTGCAGTATGATCAAGTGGGGCATTCATTTACGAAAAAAACACAATAAGTTAATGGTGATAAAAGGTTTCTGCCCGACAGCAACGATAAAATCTAATGTTGGACTATTTTTGCAGAACGTTGGCCTATGCTGACACGTCCAGAATAGGGATGCTATAGGGTTCATGTGGTTAAAAAATAAAGGGTTTACTTATACTCACATGTGCGGCTGAGCCGCCGTTCACCTGTGCTCCACCACAAAGCTCATGGTTGTCCCATCGAAAGAGGGCGGCGCGATGATGCGGGGACCCTGCTGCTGGGAGGTGATGCTGATGACGGGCTGCTTGGCGCCGCCGGAGAAGCCCTGCGGCGTCCGCGTGGCGCCCACATGGTGCTGCTGCTGCTGCTGCTGCTGGGCGAAGGGGCTCATATGGGGCGACTTCCCTGTGGCCAGGTAGTACGGGCTCTCCATGTACATGCCCTCCGACGGCCCGGCGGACGCCGTCTTCTCCCCGCTCTCCGCGTCCGACGGCGCCGACATCTGCGCCTGGGAGAGCGTGCGGGCCGGGATCATGGCCGGCGCGGGCATGAAGCCCGGGTAGATCATGTACGTGTGGCCGTACGCCCCCGTGGGGCTCATCGCCAGCGGCGACATAGGCATGGGCGACATGGTCATGGGCGGCATGGTCATGGGCGTCTGCTGCTGCTGCGGCATGGGCACATCCACGTATTGGCCCGTCTCGGGGTCGAACAGGCGCCTGGTGGCCTGCTGGACGGGCGTGTCCACCAGGTAGAAGTTACCGGTGGTGGGGTCCAGGAGCATTTTCCTCTGGGTGGGCTGGAAGGGGTCCATGGCGGGGGCCGGAGTCATGGTGGGGGAGAAGGCCGGAGTCATGGTGGGGGAGAAGCAATAGACCTGTGGCTGGCTGGAGGCCATGTTCAGCGGCAGAGGGTGGTGGTAGATGGTGGCGGTCGGCGTGTCCGGGGAGCGCGTCTCCATCACGATGCTGGAGCGTTGGGGAGACTGTCGGCTCTCGTCCTGCCTCCTGTAGCCGAGGGCGCCGGGCCACCCCGGAGGGGCTCCCGGGGGACTCGCTGCCTGGGACTTGAATGTGTAGACAGATGTTTTCTCCTGCGCCACCCTGGCGAACGCACTTTCCCTGCTGCTGCTGATGCTGTTGTTATTGCCGCCGGCGTGAGACTTGACGGGAATGGTCAGGTAGTTCTCCGCGTCGGCCGAGGCGCTGAAAGGTCTGGACCTCTCAGTCTCGCCGCCGCCGCGGTTATCCCTGGCCTCTGTGCGTTGCTTTGTCTGGGTGATTTTTAGCGACACCGGAAGTTTGGGAGATTGTGGAGCACACACTCTGCTGCTGTAAGGGCTTTGCGTGCCGGGCCTCGGCTGGGGGGCCTTAATGACGGCGCTCGTTGGCGCCGTTTGACCCGAGGTGAGGTTGAACATGTTTTTGCTCCCCGTGGAGAGAGACCTGGTGCCGAGTCTCTCCTCGCGCCCAACGGGGGACTGAAAGCTTCTGGGCATCTCCCTCGCCTCTCTCTTTAGCGTGGCGGGGGAACCCGCCGAGGCGGGTGGGGTTCTGCCCAGGCCGGGGTAGGAGTCTCTCCTGCCGAACATGTCCAGGTTGGACGGTGGCAGAGCGCCGCATCCGCCGGCTCCTTCCTCCACCGGGCTGGCACACCCATCGCCCATCAGGGAGAGCAAGTGGCTGTCTGTGAGGCCAGGCCTCGGCTCGCTCTTCCGCTTCCATTCGTTTCTATCAAACACATAGAGCTGCTCCATGGTTTTGACAGCAGCTTGTAGTTTCTCCAGGGCAGAAGTGGCCATCTTCGATTCAGATTTCTTATCAGTGATGCTGGTGATTTTTTCCTGCCTTTTTGAAGCGGTTTTGGCTTCAGTCTTTAAGTCTGTGCCCCCTTCAGCAGAGTCTCCTGCTGTGTTTGTGTTCCCCAGGGACCTGTGAGGCGGCGCTGACCCGCTTTTAGCGCCCTCTGGGGACGACCTGTCCAGATCAAATGGCTCGTCGTGTAGCCCACATTTAGACTCCACTACGTGGTCGGTGGGCGGTTGTTTCCCATTGCTGTTGGTATTCACAGACTGACATTTTATCACAATAGGGGAAACAGACAGATTACGATTATTGGGCCCCTGTTGTTTCTTGGGCTCGGCGTGAAGAAGATGAAGGTCAGCAGCGGTCGCTGCGCTGCTGCTGGCGGCGTTGTTATCCAGAGAAACAAAGTGATAGGAGCTTTTAACCAGTTTGCGCACGTCTCTCACTTGGTGTATGGGCGTCTGCAGCTTCCCTTTGCTGCTGCCGCTGTTATCTCTTATGTCTCGCACCGTGAAGTGTGGTATTTTACTGTCCAAACACTCACCCTTTAACGCCGCGGCGAGCGCCTGGCACCTGAAGTCGTCCGTTACTCTGGCGGATCCGGAGCCGCATGGCGCAGGACGCAGCTTGGAGACGGTGAACGGGTCGTGTTTGTTATCCCTGACGCTCCTCAAATTGATTTTAATCTCCGGTGATTTGGAGGTCACGACACTCCTCGAGTCGGCGACGTACAGGGTGTTCACACCGCCGCCTCCCCCTCCTTGATAGGCGGCGGCGGCGGCGCGCGTGGAATAATTCATATAATTCATATTCGGCAGCTGGTGTCCCACTTCTTCTCCTCCGTCGGACAGCAGTTGGATAGTTGGCACGAACAAATGGGACATTTTAGTGCGTTTATTACCGTCGCCCGGGTCGGAACGCAGCAGGTCCGTCTCGTCTGAAGAAGGCACTTGTTTCCCCTGCGCAGTTTTATGTTTTTTATGACTATGTTCCCGTGGTAACTCAAGCTGCCCGTCATCATCATCATCATCACCATCATCATCCCGCCACGATCTGAACGCGCTATTTTGGCTGCGAAGCAGCGTTGTGCTCTTGGCCGATGCGTCCACTAGTTCCAATGCTCCTTTTTTAGTATCGATTCCAGCCTCGTTCGCCGGCGGCTCTATATTAGTGTCTGGCGCGACGGGGAGAGAGAACAGCGCGTCGTCTCGTTGTCCCCGACGCTCGCTCTTGTTGCTCCTGGTGTCGCACGAGCCGCTGTCCACTATGTCCCCCAGCTCGTCCACGCACACTATGGTGTTGTTGTCCGAGTCCACCTCTGAGTGCTTGGAGCTCTGTCTGGGGGGCAGAGACCCCCTCCTGGACGCCTTCTCCCTGTGAGGGTCCATTGAGAAGGCGTCCTGCTGGCCAAGTAAGCCCGGCGACGGGGCGATACGCTGGGGGTCGCGTATCTCCCCCCTCTCCATTTTGCGCTCCTGTTCGAATTGCATCTTCTTGGAGAGGACATTTTTGATAACGCTGGACGCCAACAGGCCCACAGCCTTCTTGTTGTGCGTGTCCTCCATGGTTTCACCCCCTGCCGCGCTGCGGGTCGTCTGGGCCTGGCCTCCCCCTCCTCCCCCTCCTCCTCCTCCTCCTCCTCCTCCTCCTCCTCTCCTCTGGCCGCTGCTTGGCAAGGTGTTGGTAACCTCATCCGTGGAGGAACGTGATCCTCCCGCGTTTTGTGCGAATTTCGAGCGCCTTTCCTCAGCCCCGCCGCCGGTGGAATTAACGTTACAGCGGAAATTCAACGTCTCCGTCAGCGTGATGACGCCCCCGCCGTGGCCCTGATGGGTGAATTGACCCATCAGCTCTATTTGCTGGGATGAAGAGGACGGGTTGCCGTGATTCAGGGCCAGGATCTTGGGCGGCTTGATGCTCGCCAGCGCAACGCCCTTATAGCCTTTATTCTCTAGGTTTTTGGCGATTTCAAACGATGCCTTTTTATGGGACACCTGCATGCTTTGATGGTGGTGGTGGAGGCTGTGGTGGTGGTGGTCTAGCCCCTGGTGGTGATGGGCCATGTTGCCATACTGCAGGTCCACAAAGGCCGACCACCTGTTGAGCTCGGACGCCGCCGAGGTGGACTCGCTGGAGCAGGCTGTGCTGAAGTTGATGGCGTCCAGATACGGCACGGCCAGGCTCCTGAAGGACTTGGCCGTCAGGCTGCGCACCTCCTTGTCGGCGTCGTCCAGCTGCTCGCTCACGGCGCTGGACACGGACGTGCCGCTGGAGTGCTCGTTGATGTCCTTCCCTTTGAAGTTCCTGGCAAAGTGCAGGCGTCGGGGCGCCGCGATGAACAATTTCCCGTCGGCTCCCCTGGCATGATAAGGATTATTATTCCCCTTTTCTCGGATGCTGCTGCTGCTGCTAGTCTCATTTATAGCCCGGGACGTGGTCTTGATTGACAGGTGGATCTGTCCCGTGGTCGCCGTGTTGCACTTGGCCGGATCGCTTTCAGACAGAGTGCTGACGGCGGCTGCTGCGCAATTAAAGCCTTTCACTCTCTCCGCCGTATCCTCGTCCGCGTCCACAACAACGGCGCACGGCGCGTAATCCACAAAGGAGTAGAGCCCCACGTTGTCGTTGTCCTCGATGTCCCAGCTGGACGAGCCCCCCGCGCCCCCCGTGTCAGAGTCCCCCCCCTCGTGATCGGACAGCTCGCACAGCTGGATCTCGTGCGTAGTGATGTAGTGGGACTCGTCCTCCATTACGCACGGAGCGCACGGCTCGTCGGAAGGCACCAAAGTAACATCATCATCATCATCATCATCTTCATCATCAATCTCCTCTAAATCGTCCGACTCGCTTCTCCTGCTCAGATACACACCATCAGTATGCTCCAATAAGTCATGTGTATTATCCGTGCCTTTTATATCTCCATGTTTTGTTACATTGTCTGGTTTGATACATTCCTCTGTGCGCACTGGCGAGGAGGCCTTCTTCTCACCATCCTCAGCAGGGTTCAGATGTTTGTCATCATCCTCGTTCAGCGTGGACTCGGTCTGATCGACCGACGGACCCACGTCGGTGCCACTGTCGTTTTTCACAGCAGACATTTGGTTCCCTTCCCCGATGACAGACACCGTGACAGTCTTCGCTCCGCCTGCGGTCTTTAACTCCGCCAGGTCCATGTCAACGTAGTCCACCCCGTCCTGCTGCTGGTTCCCTGCCTGGCCATCCTTGGTCTCACCACCACCACCGCCATGCGCCGGGATATGGAGCAGCATGTCCGCCTCCTCCTCCTCCTGACAACCGGGCGCCTGTTCACAGCAAGTCTCCACAGTCTTCATCGCCGAGAGATCGCGACTTTGAGATTCCGTGTGACATGGGACAACAACAACAACAACAACAACAACAGAGGCACGGCTGGAGATGGAGAGATGGAGCTCCACACAGGACTGCTCTCGGAGCCGCCGCCCGTCTTAGCGAGGTGTCAACCAGACAAACCAGCAGCACCCCAGGCGTCGTTGTGTGAGGTCGGTGCGCGCAGCGGCCACTGCGCCAATGGGATCACTGCGGATCCCATTGGACGCGGACGCACTCCAGACATCCCATATCATCGCCACATATAAAGCTCAAAACAGCATGGAGGTCTGAAAATGGACCCGCCGCCGCCGAGAGACTCGAGTGTCTTCTAGACCTACGAGGAGCCTTATCGCCCCGCGAGTTCTCTCTCTAGCACTAACACACGCACACAACAACACTACATTTCTGTACAGACTCCGGGGCAAATGGTTTTAAAATAGGCAAGCAGCACATAAGCGCACAAAGATAGACACAGTGACGAAATGTTTAAACTGAAGCTATTTTTAACGGGAAAAGAATGCGCAGTGTTTTGTTACATCTCAGTGCGAGCCTCATGCCCTGTGGATTATTAACCTGTCAGCCTGCAGGAATGGTGTTTTTATCTGGTGCAGGATCTATGCGTGGTGCTATATGTGCTTTCTATCATTCATTGATGAGAGCGCAGTGTTCAATGCAACACAATTGACTTCGGTTCTTTTCAGCACCATGGAGAGCGCAGTATAGTTGCGTTGTATTCTTTGCGAGCAGAGGTGGGAAAAGTACTCAAATTCTTTACTTAAGTAAGTTGTGGTATCAAATACCACAATCAGCACAATGTAGAAATAAAAGTCCGGAATTCAACAGTTACTTGAGTAAAAGTACAAAAGTATTGGTGTCAAAATATACTTAAAGTACCGCATAAGTACTCATTATGCGGAATGTCCCATTTCACACGTTTTCAAATGTATAACAATCTTTTGAAAATAGCAGATCTACAAGCTCACAATGCATCACATCGCGATGCATTGTGAGCTTGTAGATGTGCTATTTTCAAATGGCCGAAATGTATATAGGGCTGATGTGGTTAATGTATGTTTTAATTTGTAATAATAATCAAGATCTTCAAAGTAACTAGTAAATAAAGTTGTCAAATAATCAAGTAAAAGTATAATATTTTCCTCTGAGAGGTAGTGGAGTAGAAGTAAAAGTATTGGAAATTGGAAATACTCCACTAAAGTAAAAATATCTTAAAATTGTACTGTACAGTACTTGAGTAAAAGTACTTAGTTACTTTACACCACTGTTTGCGAGTGCCAATGATGTTGGGTACAATACCCTGCTGTTATTATTAACGGATAGGATATATGATGATGGAGTCAAGACAAGAGCATTTGCATAAAAAAAAGAAACAGTTGGCATTTTTAGAACAGGATTAGAGGGTATTCAACTACATAAATATGATTTATTTTGGTTTTCATTCTGTTAAATTATTGTGTTAAACACATCATGGTAGGTATATACATCATGGTTTTTCCTTTCCTAATGTCTATGCGAACCGCCAGGTCAGAGGAAGAGACTGTCACTACTGATAGCAGGCAAACTATACAGTAGGCCTACATGATTACATGAATGACCACTGACGGAAAATCTACTGAAAAGATACACTTCTGTATGCCACTGTGCGATTTTGTATGAACTGCTTGCCCATACACAGTGATGTGATGTAATGTCTCTCCCCTCTGAAAATCTTTATTTATTTTTAAATTAAAAAAAATAAACAATATGTCAACAGTATAGGCCTACAGGCATTTATTCCCGTATTCTTTCGATTCTGTGCATCTGCGGTGCAATAGGCTATCATAATGCTTTATTTGCTCTAAATGATGTCTACACTGACACTTACATTCACACAGTAACATCTCCAGTGTTAATTTATCCATTTGCGCAAATGTAACCACATGGACCCGTAACATTACACCTTACTGGCATTCCAAACGTATAGCTGGTATGCATACAGAACAGTCTTTGCTGACACATACAACCATCAGTGTTAAAGGTACGGTTAGTGATTTTCTTTGGTTAAAATAAGTGTTAAATAGCTCTATATTCTGATAGTAGGTCTACTCATTGCTATATAAAGTGTTTGTTCAGTAACAGGAGTCTCTCTGTCTCTCCAGCTCTTTATTAAACAGAACATACATTTTCCGGTCGGGATACCAATGTTATCCAATCAGAAGAGATAACTCAGACTCAGGATACAGATTAAACAAGTGAATTTGGAAGTGATGACACAAATAAATGAGCAGAGAAACTGGAACACTATAACAATGACGCTGATAAAATGGTACTCTCTGCTGATTGGCTAAAAGTTTGCCTGAAAATGTATTTTCTGTTTATTAAAGAGCTGTAGAGACAGGGAGACCCCTGTTACTGAACAAACACAGCCTAAGCATAATGCTTAGGCTACTATCAGTGCTGGTGACAGGTAATAGGCAGCTTGATGGGTTGTTATGGTTTTTAATTGATTCATTGGTCACGCCATTCACAAAGGGGTCACGTGGTGCTACTTGGTGCTATACGTCAGTCAGTAGTAAAATCAGCTGTTCACCTGCGGGTTTTTATGAATGAAAGGCATGTGGGGTGGTGGGGGAAGACCAACTTAGCTGACTGCATGATACAGCGCAACACCACAATGGGATTCACTTTGTTATTTATGATGCCACTAAATTAATTGTTTTAACTTTAGCCCATTTAGACCGGAACATTTTTAGATTTCTTACACTCTCACTTGTATATCTGCTATTTTTTTTTGTGCAAATATTTGAATAATAATACATCTTTTTTAAAGGGAACATTAACGTAAGTAACTCAAATCTTTGCTTCTGGGAATTCTACAAACAGATTTCAGAAAAACTTATGTTGCTATATGAGTGGTTCTCAAACCTTTCCATGCCAAGGACCACCCAAAATTATATGTATTTGGCCGTAGAACCTCCATCCCAAAATATGTAGTTCCAGGGACCCCCAGAAGCACAGATCGGAGTTAAAAATGTTCGTCTTAAAACATATATTCAAAGATTTGCACAAAGTTTCCACGATTTAAATAGCCAAAGAAATCTTAAAATGACACAGATGTGTTCCTGGTCTAATAAAATGAACAAAACGCAGTAGGCCTACCCTGGAACAGTGATTTCATGACAAGTAGTGCATCTGGCAGGTAAACGTTTCCCAGATTTAGCCTCTCGGTGACTTAATAAGTTTGTCTCGATAATCACACTGTAGAGCTTTAACCTTTTAACAAAAAACTTTTGTTTTAACCATAATATATCACTTACCCTACCTGATATATGATGATGTATTACAGGTTATTATAGGTTAAGCTACCCAGCAGCCAGTGGTGTAAAGTAACTAAGTAGGCCTACATTTACTCAAGTGCTGTAGCCTACTTAAGTGCAATTCTGACTTATTTTCACTTTACTTGAGTATTTCCAGAGGCAAACATAGTCCTCCTTCCTCATAGTCTGCATCAGTGATGAAAAAAATACTCAAATGATTTACTTAAAGACGGGGTGCCGTGATTTTCAGTGATCCCCCCCCCCAAAAACATAATCATCAGGTATTATGGTTATACTAGGAGGGAGATTGTTTTCAAAAAAGTGTTCAGAAATTGTTAAAATTATGTTTTTATGTGGACACGCCTCCAGTTCATTAAGTATACCTGGTTCTCACCTTAGCACCTCCTCCACCACCTTAGCACCACCCACCTGTCCTAGTCCCTCCTCCTCCGCATGCCCATACCCACAGATATAGAAACCTAGATACCTCATTGGCCTCTGCAGTTCGTTGGAGCGACGTGCTTGGTATGGTGGCCACCATATTTCCGGGGGGAATGGGCACTGGCCAATCACAGCGTGTTGACTACTGGCCAACCACAGCGCGTCTTTTCCAGGACATGTCAGAATCTAGTTGTCCCGCCCCCACCTGCCTCTGATTGGCCTACTGAGCGTCAGTGTGCGTCACTTCTGTGACACACACAGAAGTTTCCAGCTTGCCCCCCAGAAGCGGAAGTGCGTCCGAGATGCACACACTTCAGAGCCAGAGGAGGCGTCTACCTTTATATGTCTATGCCCATACCTGTTGTGTTATGATAATGAGGGGGAGGGTATGTTTTTACTATGTCACTAAAGCGCTGTTTTTCTATTGGCACGTTTGACCCTCAAGGTTTCAGCCTCCAGGTAGAAACTCAAAATAGTCAGAGAAGACATAAAACACCATAAAAAGTTCTATCAACCTCATAGACACATGAAAAACAGAAAAAGTGCAAAACCATGGCACCACCTCTTTAAGTAAAAGTATCAATACCACTATTAGCTAGAAGTAAAAATCGGGTTTTTGAAATGTAATTGAGTAAAAGTATATTGGCATCAAAATATACTTAAAGTACCTAAAGTAAAAGTATTCATTAAGCAGAACTATTTCACAAGTTTTTACAAGGTATAAAAATCTTGCATGTGTCTACAATCATTTCACCACTATGTTCAATATAAACTCACATAGGCCTATATTTAGGGACCGGACTCCCCCAGTGAGCTACACTAGTAGGGCCCCTGATGTTTTTGCGCCACACACCAGCTTATAGATCTGTTATTTTGAATAGAATGGGGACGCCAGGGTTCACCGCAGTTAATAGTCAGGGGATATTAAAAACATCTTGGAATAAATTCCTCACCAAAAAAAATCTTCACCAATGTGTTTGTAAAAGTGTCTAGTAACACATC